>NW_028261389.1:32350260-32562760 GCF_051295495.1 Thamnophis sirtalis | reverse complement strand
ATCATCATCTAATGACAATGCACTACAGTTTACATCCACATGGTGATACTGATAGACTATACCTGCCCCGAAAATCAGGGGGCAGAGGATTATTACAAGTGAAGCAAACAGTTGAAGAAGAAAAACATACACTGGCTGATTATTTAAAAGAAAGTCAAGAACATCTATTAATTGAAGTAAAGGACAAAAATCTACTGAAGGCCCAATAGACGAAACAAGAATACAGAAAAGATGTGATAAAATCAAGAATGGAGAGTTGGCAGAACAAAGCACTGCATGGCCAATTTCTGGAAAAAATAAAAGATAAAGTGGCCAGTGAACAAACTTGGTTATGGTTAACAACAGGTACATTAAAGAAAGAAACAGAGTCACTAATCCTGGCTGCGCAAGAACAAGCTATCCGCAAAAATGCCATTAAGGCCAAAATCGAAAAATCCTCTGATGATGCCAAATGCAGACTTTGCAAAGAAGCTGATGAAACTGTTGATCACATACTCAGCTGCTGTAAAAAAATCACGCAGACTGATTATAAATTGCGGCACAATTCAGTAGCACAAATGATCCATTGGAATTTGTGCAAAAATTATAATATTAAAACAGCAACAAACTGGTGGGAACATCAGCCTGAAAAAGTCGCCGAAAATCAGATGGTCAAGATCTTGTGGGATTTTCGCATACAAACAGACAAAATACTTGTGCATAATACACCAGACATCACACTGGTTGAGAAAAATAAGGTCACAATCATAGACATCGCAATACCAGGTGATAGCAGGGTCGCCGAGAAGGAACATGAAAAAATCGCAAAATACCAGGACTTAAAAATCGAAATTCAACGACTATGGCACAAACCAGCAGTGGTAATTCCAGTGGTAATTGGCACAC
The DNA here is from genome assembly GCF_051295495.1 of Thamnophis sirtalis. Lineage (NCBI taxonomy): Eukaryota > Metazoa > Chordata > Lepidosauria > Squamata > Natricidae > Thamnophis > Thamnophis sirtalis. The sequence continues at coordinate 32,561,875 of NW_028261389.1, read as the reverse complement.
TGGATGCTATTCCAAAAGCACTGGAATTACATTTAAAACAGTTAAAAATTGACAAAATCACCATCAGTCAAATGCAAAAAGCCGCACTGCTTGGATCTGCATGCATATTACGAAAATACGTTACAACATCCTAGGCCCCTGGGTGAGGCCTGACTAGTAACCAATGCCAAATCCGGCGAAACAACTGGCTGCTGTGATACAATTGGATAATAATAAACATCCTTTACTGAAAAGGCGATGAAACAATGGAGAACTGAGTTGGTAGTAGGGAATGAGATCTACGGAATGGTTAATATCAAGCGAGGAATTTTCCAGGGTGATTCACTTTCATCTCTTCTCTTCATCATCGCACTATCCCTCTATGGGATAGTGGGACCACCATGATCCCACTATCAGTAATCTTTAAAAAAAAATGAAATTAGGCTGCCAAACAGCCAAAGAAGCTGAAAAAATTTCGCATTTACTATATATGGATGATTTGAAACTCTATGGAAAGTCAGAAATAGAAATCCAATCATTGACAAACACAGTCTGAGTATTCAGCACCGATATTTCAATGCAGTTTGGCATGGAAAAATGTGCCACTGTATCCATAAAAAGGGGCAAAATCACTGCATGTGAGGGAATTGAAATGCCCAATGACCAACTAATTAAATGCAATGAAAATAAAGCCTAGAAATACTCTCTGTTTTTTGGGGGCGTGGCTTTGTGGACGTAGCATGGCTTTGTGGGCATGGCAAGGAAAGGATAATGCAAAATCTCCATTCCTTCCCCACTCCACTAACCTGCTTTCCAGTTCTGTTCTCCTGTGCAGGGCAACAAAAGAAGATCTGCTGGGAGGCAGCGGGGGCAGGGCCAGCCTATTTGCTGGTTCTCCAAACTATTCAAATTTCTGCTACCAGTTCTCCAGAACCTGTCAGAACTGGCTGAAACCACCTCTGATCCTGTGGCATACTAATACATATTTTCAGTGATTCCAGAGGTGCCTTCTCATATTTCAAGAATGTTTAGAATATACTGTCAGAATGCAGTCTGCAATCTCATGCAGAAGATGTCAAAGTTTTAGTATACATGTTTAGGAAAGAATCCAATTGTACACTCTACTAAGTTTTTACCTGGCTTTTTACCTGGTGTATATATATGACTATCTGGACCAGGAGGCTCTTCTGTTTTTATAGAATTAAAAACAACAACAATGGAGCCAGATCAGCTGTTTGATCTTAAGAATCAGGGCTTGATTTGTCAAGTCAGAGAAAAACTTCTGGAGAACAAACAGATCAGTTATCACAAAAACCCATAGCTATGTACTCTTCCTACCAATATGAAAATGTAATGCCCGTAATCTATTGTGCTACATGGGAAGAAGAAGGAGATGCAAACATTGACCATACATCTATAAATGGAGCTTGCATTGTGTATTTATTTATTTATTTTGTGGGTTTACATGACCACCCAACTCAATGTGACAGTAAATGAACAAAAATAACAATTTAATCGTAAAAAACTCGACCTAGTATGTAATATATAAAAGGACAACCAAATGAGATAGACAATCAAAACAAGAATCCACCCAACTGGACCCAAACACCTGAGGAAAAAGCCAGGTCTTAATAGCTTTTCTAATGGCAGGCAAAGTTGAAGGTTGTGTGTGGTGGAAGGGCAGATAGTTCCAGAAAATAGAGGAAGCCCCGCTTCTTAGGTTCCACAAGAAAACAATATTTAAAAGTGGAACCCGGAGCATACCTTCCTGTTGAAGCAGGTGGGGCAGGCAGATATTTTTGGAAGAAGGCAGTCCTGCAAATATCCCAGTCCTATGTCTGCTGTTAGTTTAGCTGCTTTTTAAAAGAAAAATGGCTGCTTGGAGCTATTTTAATTACATTCTTTATTAATTGAGAGTTTTAAAACTGTTTAAAAGAAGTTGATGGGCACGGGGTGGGGGATGCATAATACAGTGTAAGAAAACTCCTACTAGACCTTGTAACTGTGCAACCCCATTAGCTGTTGAGTAATCTAACAGATATGACTGTCTTGTTCTGCTGTTCATTGCTCAAAATTAACATTTGGGAACCTTTTGTTTACCACATTTAGTCCAATAAGTATGTCATGCCACAACATTAAGCCACGTTAAAATGTGAAGTTGATGTGCATTTCTGGTGATTGCATTTCCTTGTGCCATTTTTCTGATGTTTGATAGGCTATGTTATCTCCATTTAACTTCGCATCATGTGGTACTTAGTGGTTTATGTGATAGAGATGATGTTTCTAGATTTTGCTTCAAAATTGCAATTGATGAATTAAGGCAGAGAAAAATACACAGATGTTTGCATTCCTGTTTTTTCTTTCATATTGACCCTGACTTCTCATGTCAACTATAGCATATACTTACTAGCGTTTGAAAAATCACATTTGTTCAGCTATTGTATCAATTTTAATAAATTCTAAAATATGCTCACAAATCACATGATTTTTTTTTGTATAGCTATAGAAGCTAAGATATTCAGTTCAGAGTAACAAAGTGATATCTTGATGACTTCAGATCTTCCACAATCTGCTTTTCAGTTTTTGTTGCCAACATGATCTCATTTAGTATTGTTTTTCCAAATAGTGATTTGTTTGGAATTCTTGGGTGTATCTCTTCTTAGATATTCCTGGTCCTGATGTAAAACATCAAATTCTGCTCTCAGCTGCATAATTTTCAGTTTCTGTTTTCCAAGCATATCTGCTTGGAAATGTTATATAGTTCTAGTTTTGATCTGATGGAATTTTCTCTTGAAGTTGTTCATTAATTGTGATATGTAAAATTAGTCACTTCCAACTTTCAACTTCCTAAAATGTGCTCTCTAGTGATTGTTTCCTCCTCAAGGCAATCAAATTTCTAACTTGATTTTCCCCATCCTTTCTTCTTTTGGAATCTAGTGTGGCTAAAATATTAAGATTTGAAGAGTTTGCAACAACAAAAAATTCAATGTTCTTGGTTTGAGTACATCAACCATGGCTTCTCCCTGTGACACTAATGGGGATTTTATGCCAATCATTTGTTGTATAGAAATGTCTATTTATTCAGTGAACATGACAGGGTTTTTTAACTTGCTGCTTAATGAAACTTGACGTTTTACTAATGAAAACTGAGTTATCACAGAGATAGTAGTTGTACACAGAGATATACACATACATACAGTATATTCATTCTGAAAGCTGGTGGATGAATAGAGAAGTGAAGTTAATAGCCTTTTTAAGATAATTGTCAAAAATTGTTTCAGTGGCTCCAGACAATAGCATTTTTTTAAAAAATCCAGTACTTTTGTTTTCCTAAAAACTTGTGAAACTGAAATGAATGTTTCTTATCCCAAACAGTTTGATTTTTAAACCTTTTTGTTGCATTACGTTGAAACTGAAATCCAAATAATGAACAAATTTTACCCTTACTCTTGACATGTTTGCAGGAATGACATTGTCTAGAAGATCAACCAAGAGATGCTTCTCCGCTAATCTTAAACTTTCTGAACTGTGAGCTGCTGGATTGTAACTAGATTTATAGGTATGTCACTATATACATTAACTATTGTGGAGCAATACTAATTGATAACTATTCACCAATATATACAACATTATGAGAGTCCAAATACTGTATATAAATAGAATAATTTAAGACACTAAGATCATCTGTTGAAATATTGTTCCAGTGAGGTATTTGCTATATTTTTATTTTCTCTTGTGAACTGCCTTGAATGCCCCATTGCTAAAAATTTATATCATTTATAATGATATAAATTTAAAAAAAATAGTTAACTAGTTCCATTTCCTTTCCTTCTCTTTTATCATTAACTGTACATCTCATTATGTTGTCTGAAATTATGCAAGTCAGACCAAATAACATGTGATTCAGTGCATATTGTGGATAAAGCTATAAGAGGCTGGGTGACCCTAGAAAATTCAACTAGCTGTGTAGCCACATCTTGAATGCAGATGGTGCGGTGAAAACTGTTAGGGGCTTGCTCTGCATTCACATTTGGATTGTCTTACTTAAAAGTAATTTTAGATTCCATTTACAGACTTTCTGGGCACTTATCCCAGAGTTCCCTGCAGAGATTCTGAAAACAGTGCACTGTGGGTGGGACTTTTCAAACAGGCTGCATCCCCATTTGGATTAAAACAGTTGAGACAGAAACAGTTCCGAATTAAATAAGTCTTTGGCCCTGCTGAAATATGATTTACTCAGAACAGCATGATGCAAGAATGTAAATAATTTGGAATTGTTATATGGACAAACATCACTAAATTCCTAAGGAGAAAAAGCAACATGATAGTATTGGAATCAGGACAGGAAAAAGCCCCCAAAGTATGAAAAGTGTCTGTTTGTCTGGATGCTAATCCTTGTGTTTAATTATAAAAAGAACAATTCTGGAATTAAGATATCCTTCTCAGCCCAGGCAGAGGCTTCCTTGATTTGGTGGTGGGAAGCTTTGCAGCGTTCCAGAAATTATATAAAAGTTGAATGCATGGACTGAATTCTTTCAGTGAGAGGGCAGAATTATGAAAACAGCAGAAAAGATACTCTTACAAATAAGAATAGAGGATGCAAAAGAGATTTCTTTACAGAAATATTCTGCAGGGCTTTGCAGACCGTGTTAGGGAAGCAGAGTGGACTGCTTGGTTCTTGTGTCATATGGCTGCATCCCAGAAATGGACATCAGTTTGGCACGAGCGCAATGAATTGTGTCTGCTTTGAAAATGGCGGTCATTTCTGGGATGCAATGATGTAGCCCAGGAATGATGAGGGACAAAGTGGGAACCTCGTAGAATGGGATGGGGAGATATAAACCAGGAGGAATGTGCTGCAGCATTTCTGCAGTTGGTTGTAAGGGAAAATGACCATGGGGGTGTTGCAGTGGTTATAACTCTGAAATGGGATATTTTCGGAGTAGTAACTTTTTGGAGAAGGGAGTTTGTCTGTCTTAGCTTCAAACAGTTGTTAAGCAACTAGTCATAAGTCAAGGATTATCTATGTATATCCAATGCAAGAAAAGTATTTTATCTGTATTTTACTACAAGCATATATAGGCTTCAAGCATATATAGGCTTAGTCTTAGAACTACTATCTCCCTCCCTCCCTCCCACCCTCCCTCCCTCCCTCCCTCCCTCCCTCCCTCCCTCCCTCCCTCTCTCTCTCTCTCTCTCTCTCTCTCTCTCTCTCCATTGATGGGATTAGCTGTAAATTAATAACTTTTCTTTTTTTTAAAAGGGATCATTCTGGTCATAGGTGGATTTCTGCCAGTTCTAATCTCTTCTATAGAAGAGGTTCCACAAATCTACAGTGCCATTTAGAACTGGTTCCAGCTCCCTCCTCCCGCCCGTCCGCACATCATCAAGATGCAGAGTGAGAGGAGGAATTCTGGGAGTTGAAGTCCACAAGTCTTAAAGCTGTCAAGTTTGAACACCCCTGCGGTTTTTTTTTCTAAAGGGTTAGGAGTGCAAGGGTCTTGTAACTTGACAGCTTTAAGACTTGCACACTTCAATGCCAGAGTTCCTGAGCCAACATTTTGGTTGCTAAGCAAGAACGTTATTAAGTGAGTTTCACCACATTTTACAAGTTGGTCACGCCCATCCAGTCACATGGCTGGCAAGCCACTCCCACCCGGTCACATGGCTGGCAAGCCACTCCCACCCGGTCATATGGCTGGCAAGCCACCCCCACAAAGCAGGCCGCACCTACAGAAGAGGTTCTAAAAAAATTTGAAACCCACTACTGATCCTGATTCAAATGTTCCTACCTTTGCACTAATTTTTAGCAAGCCAATAATCTGCTGTCACTAGTTTATTTTACACTTCAAAATAAGACATAATATAGATTTACTGTGTTGAATGAATCCCAGCTCTCTGATTTGTAGACCATGCTTTATGTTTTGCTGTAGTATGTGAACGCTCCCCCGTAATGACTTATTTAACAAATTATGGTTTAGTATTATGTGTGAACTTTATGACTGAATAGTACCTAAATATGCTGAAATCTTTCAAAGAGTAATGTCAATACTACTGTAATTATGAACAGATTTCCCACAAAACTCAAAATAAATTCAGTGTTCTCATTATACAAGTAGTCCTCGACTTATTACCATTCAATTAGTGACTATTCGAAATTACAGTGGCACTGAAAACCGTGACTTAAAATTATTTTTCACACTTATGACCATAGCAGCACCCCCTATGGTCATGCGATCAAAATTCAGACCCTTGGCAACTGGCTCATATTTATGACCGTTCCAGTGTCCTGTGGTCATGTGATCATCTTTTATGACCTTCTGACATGCAAAGTCAATGAAGAAGCCAGATTCACTTCACAACAATGCTACTAACGTATCAACTGCAGTGATTCACTTAACAACTGTGGGGAAAAAAATAAAATGGGGCAAAACAATTGTCCTGCTTAGCAACAGAAATATTGAGCTCAATTGTGGTCATAGGTCAGGAACTATATGTACAAATTAATTACTATAAGAAATTTTGTGTGAGCTCACTTCAAATGAAAATTATTCATTATATGATTTTTCAGGTGCTCAAGACGGCATTCCTAGAAGGCTTACTAGATATAGGAAAGATAATGCATAATAGAACAATAAATAAATTCACCAGAGAATGCAGCAGAAAGTTGGTTACCTAGGTGATTGAAAAAATAACATTTGAAACTCCTGAGAGAAAACTGCTGAAAAGAGTAGAGGATTAAAAAATGAGGAAGAAGTCAACAAAGAATTAGAGTTAGGAGTGGGAAAGTAAAAAAAAATTATATTTCAAGAATGAGACGGCACTATCCCTGAAAAAGAAATAAATGTAGAGCTTTGTTTGTTGGGCTGGTAATAATTTGAGAATTCTTATATTTTGTTGAAAGGGTGCCATCAGATGTGGGAGTGGAAATAGTATTTATATTTGGGAATTAGTTTTTAACAATTATCCTGTTAGATTTGTTATTATAGTTAGTATATAACATTTGGGACAAAAGAGTTCATAAACTCTAAAATTTAATCATTCTGTCTTCTTTCTCTACACATCATGATCTTAGGGAGCAACTTGAGGAATCACTTATGGTGGAAGTATGTGAATAATCATAAGCATAGGTAGTCCTTGACTTATGACTGGTCCCTTAGCAAATGCTTGAAGTTACAACGTATCTCCAAAAATATACTTACAACAGGATTCAAAGTTCCTAAGTTTCCCGCACAGTCACATGATCACATTTTGGGCACTCAGCAACCAGCTCTTATTTACAGTTATTTGCAGTATCCCATGGTCACGTGACTGCAATTTATGATATTTTTTGCCAGGATAGGCATTTACCTTCATTTTCAACCAAAAAATGCCCAGCAAACAATTGCTTAACCATGCGTGCATTCACTTAATGAACACCCTGTTTGCTTTACAACTACTCTCCAAAAGATAATAAAATTGAGTGCGGTCACATGATGATCAGCTTAATGACTAGCATGACATACAACTATAATTCCAGATTCAATAGCCATAAGTCAAAGAGTACCTGCACTTTTAACTGTAACTATTTTGTTAAACCTATGCAATGTGTCCATTATATTCTTGTAACTAGTTTTTGATAATGAAGTTAATAAGGGCTTGCTTTCATTTTAAAACACTTATTTTTTAGTTCAATCATTTCCTAACCTAACTGGGAAAGGGTTAACTATGTTGGTTTTTCTACTGGTATATTCTCTTCTTAATCGGGGATAATCAGTCTCTCCCAGATTAACACAGATGAGCAATTACTGAGAGGCTTCACTTCCAGAGAGCCTTGAATCTGAAATCCACAGCTCCCTGTGGGCAATTCCAATAATGTTTTCCTATCCTTTTTGATGTTACAAAAAACAACTGAAGAGGTTTGGAGTGGAGAAACAGATTTTAAAAATCAGATTTCTACTATTGAGGTTAAGTTGTCTCTTTTTATCCATTGTTGGCAGGGAATGAAAAATTCTATTCCCAGAACGTATTTTTTTCAATAATTGTGGGTAACTTGTTTAACTGGTTTCTTCTTTTTCTTCTGACCAAATACAATGCTGATTTAAATGCATAGAGCTGAGTTAGGGCAAAGTATCCCCAAATATAACATGGATAATAAGTAGGTGAAAGAACAATTTTGATTTTTGGGTGGGTTTTATCTACACTCCTGTACCTACTTTTGTGCTTGCAATACTGCTGTTTTCTTGGTTTTATGTTATGGATATAGATGAGCTAGCTAAGATGCCCGTTTTGAATGTTCCTGGATAAAGCTCTGCTTACGGCTCAATTTTTCAACATTTCCACTACTGACCTTTTAACTGGCGGAATAAATATCGTAATAAAAAACAATATCCTCCTTCATTACGATATTCATACAGCCAGTCAAAAATGTAATCACCGTGTTGGAGAAATCCTTTCAGTTAAAATGACATGCAATCATTGCAGTCCTGATTAGCTGACAGTGTAGTTTCTTCCAGCTTGCCTTTAGTACTTATGCTTCTGGATTGTTTAGGAGATTTCCCAAGCTTTGATGTCCCACAAATGTATGGATTATAGAAATTCAAAATCTTTTCTATTTAATATTGTGGATTGATGTACCAGAAGAATGAAAACAAATACTTATTAAATCTTACATCCCACACAATTTCTGAATGGATAATCTTAACAAATTCAAGTTAGAAAATGTTCAATAACTTTGTTGCCATATTTTTTATCAGCTTTTAGATTATTTGAATTTGAATTTGAATAGATTTGTATGCCGCCCAATCCTGAATCTTTAATATATGCTCCTGAATCATTATCCTGATCAGAAAGCCACTGATATTAGTTAGTATGAATAAAATCCAACTAATAGATATTTGGACAGATAAGCAGAATTAGTGGACCTTGTATCCTGAACCCTGATTTTTATAGCTTGTTTCATGTCTTCAAAATTCCTATAGCAGTCTTTTAGAGATTACTGTTAAGAAATGTTCCCAAAGATCTGCTTTAATCTTGGATTTCAGATTCTTATCCTCCGCCAGGGCATTTTCTTCTTTTCCTATATTAGTTCAGGCTCCTCTTTTATCTAGCAATAACTTAAGTTCCCTTTCATTAATGTCTGTTAAATACATAGTTCTCTTTTACATGCAGAAAACTATATTTGTGGCAAGAAGAGTTTTATGAAATAGATATTTTGAACCATTATACTTGGCAAATACACATTGCAACAAAAACATTCATAACCTGTTAAAACACAGCTGCTGTCAACATTCTTATTAGCCAGACCCAACTTGTCTTTGGAATTGGACTATAGTTGAGTTGTGAGTCCCTGTGATTGAATTGTGTGTTTTATTAATCAAAGCAAATAAATAAAAGTAATGGATGCTTTCAAGATGTCAGAGTTATTTGCTGAGAAGGAGGGAAGCACAATACCCATGGTTTTTCTCTGATAGGATTTGTCTTTTGTTTTTCAGTACTGTTCAGTCATTGATCTGGCAGTAATATTGTTTTTTGTGTACTACCTAAGAGTTCTGCCTTTACATGAATTTCTGGATGACATCCGAGATTGCCCTTGCTGAAATTTGGCACAGTGCCTTGTAGGTAATAAGGTATTCTGAGAAGGGATTGGATGTGGCTAGTCTTTTCACTGATTGCTTGGAAAATCAAAGTAAAAATTATGATTAGTGCCATCTTCATATGTAAATATAAGATCTGAGAGGTTGTAGCAAACTTTGAAGGGAAAAAATTAAATGCTTTCCAAGAGTAAAGATTTAACATATCTGGAAATTTAGCAACATAGGGAAGAAATGGGAAAATTCCAATTTTAAAGGAGAAAAATCCATGATAGCTGGGAAAAATGCAAATTCCATACTATGATTAGAAAGGGGATAAGAATGAGTGTGTAGCAAGGGAGGTGGTGGTTGTACTTTTCTATGTCAAACATCAATAGAAGCAGATGTTCCTAGAGAATCCAGGTATATTTCCAGCATGAAAGTTCCACCAGGCAGGTAGCTTTGCGATGCTGTCAGATATTCTGGAATGGATAAATTGTTTCTCCTCAATTGGAGTCTGAATAAAGCAAAATAGGAAAACCTCTCTCCCTATTTTCTCCTTTTAACCAGGGTTATGAAAGCCAGTTTGCTGTAATAATTCAGGCATCAGGGTAGAAACTGGGAGATCATGAATTCTAATCTACCTTAGGCATGAGCCAGCTAGATGACCTTGAGCCGATAACTTTCCCTCCGTCCTTGGAAGGAGGCAGTGGCAAAGCACTTGTGAAAAACCTTACCAAAACAATTACAGGGACTTGTAGTAATAGTCTTTCTGACATGAAGGGAAAACTAAATGATCCTGAAGGCACAATTGAGCCAAGTGCACAGGAACATAAATTATAATCAAGTTATTCAAATACCTAGATTTCTATACACATGTCCCAGTATTTAAATTGGCAGTGCACCTGAAGATCAAGCTACAGGAAAGATTAGCTATGAAAGAAGAAATAGTAGTAACACTAGGCAACTCAGCTAGACTGCAGCAGTGGTGAAATTCAATTTTGTTTTACTACTAGTTCTGTGGATGTGACTTGGTGGGCGTGGCAGGGGAAGGATACTGCAAAATCCACATTCCCTCCCCACTCCAGAGGAAGGATACTTCAAAATCTCTATTCCCACCCCATTCTGGGTCCAGCCAGAGGTGGTATTTGCCGGTTCTCCGAACTACTCAAAATTTCCGCTACTGGTTCTCCAGAACCTGTCAGAACCTGCTGAATTTCACCCTTGGTCTGCAGGCCCCACTACAATCTTTTAATTTCTTTATATAAATCTATATGATGTTGCACATAATGCAGAATTCCTTTCCTTCTCATGGAGCTAGGGCCCAAAGAAATTATAGCAATAGCAATAGCAGTTAGACTTATATACCACTTCATAGGGCTTTCAGCCCTCTCTAAGCAGTTTACAGAGTCAGCATATTGCCCCCAACAACAATCCAGGTCCTCATTTTACCTACCTCGGAAGGGTGGAAGGCCGAGTCAACCCTGAGCCGGTGAGATTTGAACAGCTGAACTGCAGAACTGCAGTCAGCTGAAGTAGCCTGCAGTGCTGCATTTAACCACTGCGCCACCTCGGCTCTTAAATGGTTGAATAGTGAAGATCCACAAAAGACACAAGGAATGTGGCATCACATGGTTTAGATATAGAATTCAGTTTGAAACATGACATTGCTACTGTTGGAAAAAAATATCCATCTGCTCCAATTCCAAGCCGGGAGAAATACACGGGAAACATGGAGGCTGATGGAAAGATGGTTTAATAATGAAGCAGAACCACATTGGTTCTGGGTATCTGACCACATGGATTTGAGAGTGCGGGGTGTTTATACCTTCTCTTGGGCTTTGCACTTGAACTTCCTATCCCTGAACATGCATTCTATTGGCTCTTGTCAGACTCCCATGGGGCCATGTACAAATCCCAGGAGTTTGTCTGAGGTAAGTTTGGTTGAAGTTTGAACTGCTTATGAATAAAGCTACCTATCTCTTTATCTCTTAAGTGCTGACATCTGCTGAGGGCTATTAAGAAAGGTGGGGCTGCTTTCCAAGAGCATGTTGAGATTTAGGAAAGATCATACTAGATCAAGAAGGCGGGGGGATAATTGATTATATGGTTAAATTCCCAGGAATTAATCTTAAACTCATGAGTTCATGATGTGAGTCTTCATAAATTTTACTGTGCATGAGAATCTCCGATTATTAATATCTTGATATAATTAGTTGAGGGAAAGGATGTTCCAGATAACATTTGACTGAAAGAGTTGTATGAAATGCTACGAATCTCAGAAAGCAGAAGACTGGCAAATAGATTGTTGCCTAGGCCATGAAACAAACACAGTACTCTCCCTAACTACCTTCTCCATTGATATAGATAATAGATACTCCACTCAGTGCATTTGAAAGAGTGCCTTGGAGAAGTTGTATCATGGTTATAATGTATGCTTCCCCGAGCGACTTGTTGATTATCTCGGTTATGATGTATGCCATTCATAATCACTTATTGAGATGCGTGGCTATAGAAATCAAATAAATAAAAAATAAATAGAGTCAGTATCTATGCAATTGTGGCTTTTAATTGTAGCTAAATCATTCTGCATTTTTACGGGTGCAAGAAAGTAGTTGTGCAAGGGTATAATTTTAGTTTTGTAAAGGAGAAAACTAACTTTGTGGTGCATATGCTATCCAGGAGCCATATGAAGCCGTATCTGAGTTTATGAACTCCAACAAGACATATATATTCTATTTGTAGTCATGTAATATTTCATTATAATTATTAAATTGATCCTGAAAGTTCACTAACAACTGATTTGGGTCCAGAGTACATCCAAGAAATTACAGTAATAAGTTAGGCCCTCTTTTGGCATACTCTTCACCTTCAATCTCAATTGAAAGATGGGAGTATAATGAATTAAGGGGTCTTTTAATTTTGAGTGACTTACTGATTACTGGGAACTTTTAAATAGTCAAATGGCAGTCATCAGGATAAGATAACTTGTGCACTGGCAGGGTAAGGAAGAATGTCATTTGTAGCAGGAAAGAGCGGCTATGTTCAGTTTTGTTCATGTGTTCCAGTCTGAGTGTATGCAGGCTGTGCCATTTTTCTGGAGATCTGATACAGTTGTTGCACACTGTTGGTGCAATGTGTTTCACATTGGACCATCTTTTTCTTTTTGGCTTTATAAGCCAAATACCATCTTGACTTTATACATTGTTATAGGATACACCAGTAGTTTTCAATGTGGTCTGTGGACCTCTGCGGGCCCACGATGTCATCACGGGATCCGTGAAGCTTTCAAGAAATGTTATGAATTACTGTATTTTTCAGAATATAAGATGGACCTTTTTCCCTCAAAAAAGAGACTGAAAATCTGGGTGTATCTTATACACTGAATACAGCATTTTTTTGCCTCCTGAAACCCCGCCCCTTCACCAAAATGGCCACGCATAGCTTGTAGGAGGCTTTCAGGGAACTCCTGGGGGCTGGGGAGGGCAGAAATGAGCAAAAAATGGGCCGTTTTTTTGCTCAAATTTGCCCCCCCCCAATCCCTAGGAGCACTCTATAAGCTTCCTAATGCCCCCCCCCCATTTTTCTTTTTACAAAAAATGGGCCCGTTTTCACAAAAAATGGGCCGTTTTTTGCTTCTTTTTGCCCCCCTCCCTGGGAATACTCTACAAGCCTCCTAAGGGCTATTCATGCTCTTTTTAAAAAAATTGGCCCATTTTCACGATAAACAGGCCGTTTGTGGGAGGTTTGCAGAGTGCAAAAAATATATATTTTTTAATTTGCCTCTTCAAAACTTTGGTGCTCTTATACTCTGAAAAATATGGTAAGTCTGGGTGGTCTGTGGCCATGGTCTGCACCACAAAAGATATTTAAAGTGGGTCCATGGTGAAGAAAAGGTTGAGAATCTTTCTGGGATGGACTAATTCCTCTTAATTATCTTTAAAATTCCTATTTCTGTGTTATTCTTTGGTGATGTGTTCTACGTGGTGCACTACAACAGTTCGCTTAGTGACTGTTAAAACAAAGTTAAAACGGCACTTTAAAAGTGAGTTATGACTATTTTTCATGCCTATGATAACTGCAGCATCCCCGTGATCATGTGATTTACATTCAGCTTGACAACTGACTGACATTTATGATGGCTGCAGTGTCCTGGAGTCACATGATCACCTTTTGCAACCTTCTGATAAGCAAAGCCAATGGGAACCAGATTCACTTAACAACTGTGTTTCTAATTTAACAAGATTCACTTAACAAATGTGGCAAGAAAAGTTGCAAAATGGTGCAAGGCTCACTTAACACATTTTTAACTTAGCAATAGAAATATTGGGCTCAATTGCGATAGTTGAGGACTACCTGTAGTTCCATTATGACAGGTATCTTTTGGCTTAGAAGGCTATTTGATCATATGATATAAACCTTGAGCTCATATTTTTGTACTTGAGGAACTGCTGGAAAAGAAACAGGTTATGGACATTTCAGTAAACTATTTTTGAAATCCGTTACATCAACATCAGTATCATTTAGGCTGCATGGCTATTAATTTGCAAAGTCTTATAGAGAAACAGATTACAGTCCATGGCCAGAAAGCACAGTTCTAGAAAGAACTGTTATCCCTGTGTTTTTCAATTTTTCAAGTATGAGAGGCAGCTGCAAACTATCTTACTGTTCTTGTATTTATGGCATTTTAGGAGATCACTTTTGTTTGCTGTACATATTTTTTGCCACATTTAGAGCCAGTTTGGTTGAGTAGTTAAGGCATCAGACTAGAAATCTGATGATTTCTAGTCCTACCTTAGTATTGAATTCTAGTCCTACCTTAGTATGAAAGCCAGTTGGGTGACTTTGGACCAGTCATTTTCTCCCTGCCCAATCTATTCCAGGGTTGTGTGGGGAAAATTGGAGAAGGAAGGAGTTTTAGGTATGCTTGCTACCTTGAATAGGTGATACTGAGCCAAGGTGGCGCAGTGGTTAAAAGCAGCACTGCAGGCTACTGCTAGATCAGCAGGTCAGCGGTTCAAATCTCACCGGCTCAGGGTTGACTCAGCCTTCCATCCTTCCGAGGTGGGTAAAATGAGGACCCAGATTGTTGGGGGCAATATGCTGACTCTCTGTAAACCGCTTAGAGAGGCCTGAAAGGCCTATGAAGCGGTATATAAGTCTACTGCTATTGCTATTGCTATTGCTATTGAATTATTTATTTAAAAAAAAAACAAGTGGAATAAAAATAAGTAAATAAAAAGGGGGCCTTTAGCTATCTATGTGTACAATGACTGGAACACCAGCTGACGCTTCTCTGACCTGGTTTGCTCCCTTTTCTACCTGTAAATGCTTAGTTGCCCGACTGAAGCCTTTTAGCAACTACCTGCAATCCCATTAACATTCCTTGGTCTTGTTACAGGTCTTTGATCAGTTCATAGTGGAAAGTCTTGGGTTTTTTTAAGGAAGGTTGCATCTATAGTTTTGGGGATAAAGTCTTTCCAAAGTGCCAACAATCCACATGTTCTTCCTAAGTCAAAAGTCAAAAAGAGCTCACAGATGAAAAGTTTAAGGGAAAGACCCCAACATTTTCCCCCTTGAGAGCCTAAGAAAGAAGAAAGAAATAAAGTTCTACTAGTGGTACATTAAGAAACTGAATGGAAACGGACTGGAGTTTGTAGTAAAGTGCTTCAGGCATGTTTGTAATCCTACTTGAGACAAGCTGATATATATTTGCAGCATGTACAATCTCATAACAGTAACCGAAGAAAGGAAGTAGAGTGCAACTCTACTTCACCTGACACAAGAAGATTACATTTTATAATATCAGAAAAACATTTGTGACTGAAAGAGCAATGAAGGAGGTAATTCTCCATAAGAAAGAGAATCAAAGAAATAAGCCCAGTGCACAACAATGACAGTCAGAAACAAAGAAACTAAAATACATATCAGCCTCTCATGGATGAAATAGGCCCTGAGTCTTCAGGGGAGGAAAAAAGAGACACTGTCAGTCCCTGAAGGCAGATTGCACACAGTTTTATTCTGCAAGAAGATAAATCAGCAACTCCACTGATAATTATTTCTTCTTGCTAATCCATGTGGGGACAAATGATGTTGCAATTACAACTGTAAATTTTGAAATTCTGGGAAGGAAAGTTAAGAAACGTTTAAACTGAGATGGAATTCTTATCCATCTTTCTAATCCATGCAAGGTACTGGAAAAGAAGAGTTCTTTAAATAATATTGATAGAAAACGTTGATGTCTGGATCCCAGGTTATAGTTATATGTTGTATAGTTGTGCACTGTAGACAGAAGTGATAGTGTTGCAATAGAATCCATTAAGTCACTCAATGACAAAGAAGAATATTCTCATAAAATCTATGGGTTTATTTATACACTGATTCTCTACTTTGAAGAAAAACATGATTTATGGGGTACAATGGAGACATAGCAAGATATCTTCCATAAATGATAGCATCTGAACAGTAAAAATTATTCAAATGTAAAGAAGCCATAGAAAGGGAAAATAATTAGTACAGTATGTTAGAACTATCTTCTTCTGCTCAGAAAGCCAAATGAATTAATTGGATAATCATAGATACTTTCTGGAATTAAATCAGGACCAGATTGAGAACAACTGATGCCCTAAACATAGTTCAACTATGGTGCTTCTTTGCCCTTTCATTGCTTACAGCCTGACAAGACATTAAGACTCAAAAAGTGCTAAAAAAACAATAGCAGTCCAGTGTGGCAGTGAAATAGTTAAATATGTGATTTGGGGGGGGGGAACCTTGTGGTGTCCCTCTTGCCTTATGCATATATTTCGTTTCCTTAACTGTTAATCCAGGATTGGTTAAATAAGTGAAAAAACAATAAAAGCAAAATTACTATAGTGTCTACAATTGAATGTTCAACTATATTCAATATATGGGTGATGTTTGCTAAAACTAAAATGTGGATCTGAAAGCCTGAAGTAATAGTGGTAGGGGACTTGAATTACCTCTACATCTGTTGAGAGAGAAACATTGTATGGTCCTTTCAAGCAGTTCCCAACTTGTTAACCAGTTTTTCTTTAGGGAAGGAGAGAAGAATTAGAGGATCTTTCAGTGGACATTAACCAAAAGGGAAAACTAAGTAAAAAGAAATTGAACAAAAAAATGAACGTAGAGGAATCATTATCATACATTCAAGGATAACTAAAACAGTGCAATTGAATTTGTATCTTGGACTTCAAAAAACTGGATTTTAATAAAGTCAGAACATAAATAATTACGATTCCACATCAGGAAAAGTATTGGGAAAACAAGCTTAAGATGAATAGATAATTTTAAGACTTATATTTGCAGTACTTTTTTAAAAATGCAAACAATTCCACTGGGAAAAAAGGAAGCAGAAGAAGCTGTTTCTGAAAATAGAAAATATATAAAGTGAAAAGTAGGACAAGTCACTAAGGAAGAAGAGATAAAGGAAGACTTTATTTAAAATAAAATACTGGGGACAAAAAAAACTATTTACCCTCCCAGTTTGTAACCATTGGGTTAAATATGCTTTTTAGTCCAATATCTATGTCTTCTGAAATGTTCCATAACCTATGATAATTAGGGTATTGGAAGGAAAATCCTAGTTCAGTTCTAAGCTGGGAGAAAGACACTGGAAATATGGAGGCTGATTGGAAAGATGGTTTATTGATGAAGCAGAAGCACATGAGTTTGTGATTCTGGGCAGCTGACAAAATGGAGTTGAGAGTGGGTTTTTTTTATACCTTCTCTGGGCTTTCTATTTGAGCTTCCTGTTCCTGTGCAAGAACATGTATTCTATTGGCTGTTGTCAGATTCCTATGGGGTTATGTAGGGGTCGTAGCTGGCTCTATAAGCAAAAGAGAAAATGCAAATACCAGGTGCTTGTCTGAGCTAATCTGGTCAACCTCTGATTTATTGTTTATCTGATCTCCCAAGTTTGAAGTTTGGACTGCTCTGGGATGGTGCAATGAAGGGGCTTGTGTTCTGAGAGAGGGCAATTCTTATTGTAGCTTAATAGCTTTCATCCTGTGTTGGATCTTGGGTGAGGGGCTGCTTCTAATCCTACCATTTTGCCTTTGTCTCAAAATATTGTGCCTTGAATGGATTACCAAACCTGCATTTCTAAAAGTTGGCCTCTACAGTTTCTGCTTGGGGAAGGGAAACTGGGGCTGGTTTCTGAATAGGTTGGCCCAATCTTGCTTAATGGGCACAACAAATATCTGCTGGGGGCTATTAAGAAACACTGACTCTGCTTTCTGTCTTTAACAGCAGGATTCTCCATTTCTCCTTTAGGAAATATAATATTCTGCCCTTTTAGTATTTCCCAAAACATTTCATTTTTCTGGGGGATTGGGGCTGACTTTCTACAAGGGGGAAGGGGGCTCTCTGTCGGAAATGGATTTTTTTGCTAATAGCAAAGACATCTGATTTCTAATCAGATCTGATCTGTTGCATATCTATTTTTTTTAAAAAAACCAAATGTCTTGCTTGTATAACTGAGAAGGAAGGAAATAATTTATGCTGTTTTAGATAGCAAATAAAATTATCCTGGTTACTTGAATTGTTTTCAGGGGGACTTTTTTCAACCAGTCGACTACATATTATTCCCAGGAAAAGGAGGTTGATTGAACTTGGAAGATAATAGTAACTTACTTTGGAGAGTAACTTAAAACAAGTGGAAGCCAGAGAAGATGACAGAAGACCTGAAATTTGTGGGAATATTTGCAGCCTTAATCTGAAAACTGTAGAACTGCATGGCATGGAAAATTTCTACAGGTTTCTGTAGAATGTAATGCTATATAACTCCTGTCAAAAGGTGAAAGGAGAAAGAGCCAATTGCAGAGGCTTTCTGAGTCTGTATCAGGATCTTACTACATAAAGATACCAAAAGAGTCAGCCATTGTGACTTACTGACAAGTTGACTGGAAGGTGTCATGATTTGGAAGCAAAATTACATTGATCACTTTAAAAAAAAACCAGCCCTCCACTCAGCAATAATGAAAATTAAGTGATGGTGGTTGATTATCTCTACTTTTTTTGTTTCTAGTTTTTAAAAAAATCTCAAATTAAGATTTTTTTTTCTGGGGGAAGAGAGGCAAATTTTGTGAGTGTCAGAAACTGGCAATGAAATATTTTCTTGCTTCTTTTCTCTAGCAGAATTGGGAAAGTGCTGTTTCAAAGTGGTTCAGATTTGAAACGTGTGTATCCAGTTTGTAGTATTTGATGAGTGTGTTTTGTGTGTGTGTGTGTTTCAAATCAGAATTTACTCTTGGTGATTGACTGAACAACCTCCAGCAGTTCTGTTGCCTGCTTTCTAAGACTTATAGAGTGAGTGATCCAGGATCACCCAGCTGGTTTGCTTGAAGTGGAACTAGAGCTCACAGTTTCCTGGTTTCTAGCCTGGTACCTTAACCACTACAGCAAACTGGCTCAGTACTTGTTTTATCTAATACATATTTATTTATTTATCTATTTACTTATTCAATTATTTATTTATTTCATTTATATGCTGTCCAGACCTCACCAATAAGGCGACGGTGAAGTAGATTCTATGTTAAGAGATAACGGCTGCCCCAACATCACCCAATGAATTTCACCACTAGATGAGCTATGCTCCTACGAAATAAAATCAATATTTGCATGATATTATACAGAAAAATAAACTCATTGTAACGTAATCCACAATTTATAGAGTTTTTTCTTCTTCTTTTAGTGTTTTCTTCTGATTTCTCTTTCACAATGTGGATTAAAGGACTTTTGCTTTCTTTATAAAGAATTAAGGTATGACTTTAATGGAATGTTTATCATAATAATATTTAAAGTATAACTTTTTATTTTTCTATTAAGATTAGATAGATAATTTGCTGTGAAATTTAAATGCCATTTCCTATATCATGAACATTAACATTTTATCAAAACATTTTAAAATTTGTACATGATAACATAAGTTCCATCCACTTTTTTTTTTACAGAATTATATACTTAGGATGCCAGGATTAGGAACTGTTTCAGGTCATATACAGGTAGTCCTTGACTTACAACAGTTCATTTAGTAACCAGTCAAAGTTACAACGGCACTGAATAAAGTGACTTATAACCGTTTTTCACTTACAACCGTTGCAGCATCCCCATTATATATATGATGAAAATTCAGATGCTTGGCAAGTGGTTCATATTTATGACAGTTGCAGTGTTTTAGGTTCATGTGATCACCTTTTGCAACCTTCTGTCAAGCAAAGTCAATGGGAAATCCAGATTTACTTAACAACCACGTTACTAACTTAACAAATGCAATGAATCACTTAATAACAGTGGCAAAAAAATCATAAAATGGGCAAACTCACTTAACAAATGTTTCAGTTAGCAACATAAATTTTGAGCTCATTTGTGGTCATAACTCGAGGACTATTTGTATAATGTTAAACATCATTTGAAGTTGTATTAAGTGCAATGTATCCATTAATCAGGAATGTGCAAACCTATAAAAATGTCATGTGTAACAAATAGAGCAAACAGGAAAAAAGAAACCGTAAATTGAATAGAATTCATTTATATTTCTTAGTATATTTCCAGGTTCATTCTCAAACACTGGTCTTAATCATTGTTAAATTATAGTGCATTAATCTGTATAAAATTTCAATGTGATATGAATAAAAAACAATATTTAAAACACATCATCATGTTCAGACTGTTACAACAAATAATTTCTCACTCTGTCTTGTATAATCAACTTTTCAAAATCCCATATTTTGCAGCTTCTTATTCTCACCTAGGCCTCCTGAGACAGTATAAATCACAATCTTAGTCCCAAAAACCTTCTTTTATTTAGGTGGCTATGAATTATGGTCATTCATGGCCCCTAATGATTCACAAACAGTCTATGAAGATTCGAACAAAGGTCTGCCACAGTCTTTCAGGGTAATGTTGATAAGCACTCACCTTTATCTCCCTTGAAACGCTGCCAGAGACCTAATTGCCAATTAGTTTTGCAAGGCCAAATGTAGCACAGAGTCAAACAGGACTTCTCAGAGATTGAACCGACTATATGAATTAATTGCTTCCTGCAAAGGCTCACATCCATTTGCTCCTCTTTTATGTCTTATGGGAGGGACCAATCATCTCCAAGCCTTACTCCCGAGTTGCCCTTTTTTCCTTAATTGTTCTTGCCTTCTGGCAGCTCTGCGCATGTGCACACTAGGAGCAGCTCACCCTGTTCTTCTGCCTCACTGGTGTCAGTCTCTGGAGGTTCCAGAGGTAGCACATAACTACCTTGGCCCTCTCTCTGCCTCCAACACAGAGCCCTCATCCAAGCCTTCCCCGGACTTCAAGATTGGTCCATGTTCCTCCCCAACCTCCTCATTGTCTGACTCTACTGCCAGCTCCGCAGGCTGCTCGCAGACCACAACACTTCTATAGCAATTCTTTCAAGAGGAGAAAAAAAGTGGAAATAATGTATATTACCTATATCATAATTCTGTATACAGTTGTCTTCTTTGATTCTAGTGATTCTAATGAAATAAAAAAGATGCTGGATAATTCCATTTAAGGTCAGTAAAAAGAAAGAGAATCACAGGTTAATATGAAATAGCAATAAAGCATTTCAGGAAGTAGAGATAGGTCTGAAGGATCTTTCCCTATATTTTCTTCCACTTATTCATTATTGCCCCCTCCCCTCTTGTTTCCAAATTGGATTAAAAGGTGCAGGAACTATCTTTAATCAGTAAGTCACAATGGCCAACTTATAGGAATTGCTGATAAATCAGCCATTTCGAGATCTACTGTCTCAAAGACAATGAAATTGATAAAGCAGGATTTATATTTAAGGCAACTAAGATAATTAAGATTTAGTAGGTGCTGAGAATGCAAGGAGATATAAGGTTTTTCTTTGAATAGCAAGAACTCAGGGAAAAAGTTGATGGACTTTCATGGAGAGTGACAATTGCAAATGAAAGGACACAGGATTAATCTGGTGGAAGATCATAAATGGCTTATGAACCTGGCATCAGCTTCTTAGAGACTATAGAACAGGGGTGCCAAATTCAAGGCCTGGGGGCCAGATGTGGCCTGCAGGGTGCTTAGATCTGGCCCACAGGGCCACCCTGAAAATAGCAAAGGACCAGCCCACAGTGCCTCTGTGAGTGAAAATGGAGCTTGGGAGGGCCGCCCACAGCTCCTTTTTCACTGGCAGAGGGTTGTAGGAGGCCAAAAACTGAGCTCAGGTGCCCCTTTTCGCTGGCAGAGCTCTTGGGCCATTACAGGCATCCCTGACATGAGTGACATCGAGCTGGCCATGCCCACCCCGACTATACCCCTTCGCCCCCGTCCCCCAAGGCCAAACACAACCTTGATGTAGCCGTAAATGAAATTGAGTTTGACACCCTTGCTCTACCAAATTAAGAATTTGATAGGGAGCCTTCAGCAATTGGTGGCCCTTCCTGTCAATGGGCATCTGCAGCCACCTTATAGGACTGTTTAGTCTCCTCCAGTTGCTGTTTCAACATGGCTTGGGCAGCCAGATGCTGTTACAAAAATCCATTGGCCATGTGACAAAGGCTTCCTCCCTCGAAGCCGCCATTAAAACCTTCAGGTATCTGCCATAGAAAGCTTGAAAGGGGGTCATAGCAATCAATGTATGGAGAATGTTACTATACAAAAATTTTGCTGAGGAAATGATGAGGTCCAGATAGCTTGACTCTAGGTGCAATAACATCTGAACTATTGCTAAAGCAGCTGGTTAGTTTTCTCAGTCTCAATATTTGTGGCAGGATGATGGCTGAGGACAAGCTGACCTGGATGTTCAAAAGTTGGAACAGTGCCCTCCAGAACATGGAAGTAAATTAACTGCCCCTGTCTGATATCCAGTCTGGATATCATGCCTTTATAACAAAAGATGTGGTCCAAAAAGAATTTCACTGTTTCTTTGGCAGTGGGCAAACAGTTGCAAGGAATAAAATGAGTCATTTTGGTAAATAGATCTATTTACCAACACACATACATACATACATACATACATACATACATACATACATACATACACACATACACATGCACACACACACACATACACACATACACACATACATACATACATACTGCATATTTTTAACCATGGATTGGAGGTAAGTCAGTAATAACGATAGAGATTGAATGCCAAAGATGGGGTGGCATTGGAAGCAATTGTAATAGCCCTATTGCCTTCTGATGTTCATACCATTTTAAATCACCATAAATCTATTACTGTTCTGTGCATTGTCTTGAACACTCACCCATGCTCGGCTCTCTGATTAACATGGCAAAGCTGTAAAACATCTCCTTTCAAAAATGGGAGAATTAATATTCTTCCCTTGGGCTTCAAAGTCCCCCTTTCTAGTAAAAAGGGGGACACGTTACCTGGTGGGGCCTGCTTGTGGTCATCCATCTGGGCCCACGAGAACTGTTTAATGGGTTGTTATGTCTTGATCCTGGCAATTAAGTCCCCGGGGCACTCATGTGGCTCCCAAGACTTCAGTTGCATGTGAATTTGCCAGAAATTAGAAGGTTGTAAAATGCTTGCAGTAACTGGTGCATGGGGTGTTTGTGAGTACTGAGAGTTACATGAAAGTGGTTTTCCCCTCTTCCTGCAAGAGGACTATACTGATAGCCACATCAGAGGCATCAGGACAATAAATTTCAGATGGATCAAGAAGCTAAAAAAGGGATTGTTATGCAAATAATTGTTTTAATTCCTGAAATGCTGCCGCCTGCTATTTCCTCGTCCAAGTAAATTTCACTCCTTTTTTTAACAGCTGATTTAGGGACTGAACCCTTTGCTCAAAGCTTGGAATAAACTTTTTATGTTTGCAAAGCCTAAGAAACTCTGAACATCCTTTCTGTTCTGCCGTGAAAGCACTGTGTGCATTTTCTGGAGATCCATTTGGACTCCATGTGTGGAAATATGATAATCCAGGAAATCTAACTACTTGAAATCAAATGCACACTTTTCTAATTTAGCAGAGATGACTTTCCCTCAATCTATTTAAGACCTGCACATGGTGATCAGGCAGCGTTTCATCTTCAGACTAGATTAGGATGTCACTAGTGGTGGGTTTCAAAAAAAATTAGAACCTATTTTGTAGGTGTGGCCTGTTTTGTTGGAATGGATCGACAGTCATGTGACCAGGTGGGCATGGTTTGTCGGGCGTGTGACCAGGTGAGCGTGGCTAACTTGGAAAATGTGGTGAAACTCACTTAACAATGCTCTTGCTTAGCAACCAAAATTTTGGGCTCAATTGTGGTCATACGTTCTCTTTCTTTTTCTTTCCTTCCTTCCTTCCTTCCTTCCTTCCTTCCTTTCTTCCTTCCTTCCTTTTGTCTCTCTCTCCCTCTTTCTTTCATCTCTCTCTCCCACTTTCTTTTTCTTTCTTTTTTCTTCCTTCCTTCCTTTCTTTCTCTTTCTTTCTTTTTCTTTCTCTCTCTTTCTGTCTCTCTCTTTTTTCTCTCACTCATCCTCCATTCCTTCCTTCCTTCCTTCCTTCCTTCCTTCCTTCCTTCCTTCCTTCCTTCCTTCCTTTCTTGTGTGTATCTCTCCCCCTTCCTTCCTTCCTTCCTTCCTTCCTTCCTCTCTTACTTTATTTCTGCCCCCCCCCCACTTCCCTTCCAATTATATTCATAGTAGATACATTCTATGAACTAAAACCGGTGCCCAATAAATCCTTTGATCACGGCATTCTGTGTCCTACAAGCCAATTCACAGAGTTCCCAATTCAGTCTCTTACTGCTCTGGGGTTCAAGCGAATATGGTTAGTCATCCTGTTATCTCTTGGCCTTGGTTCCTGCCTTTTTAGCAGAGCAGCAGAGAGGGGTAATTTCAAACGGCTTTTTTTTACCGAAGCCCGATTTCTCTGCCGCTCGGCAGGTGACCTGGTGGGTGTCCGAAATTGTTGGGCACACCATAGAAGGCACGCATGTCATGCACATGAACACACACACACACACACACACACCATGCTTGCTGCAATGCAAGGCACATATGTAAGTGGGATTGGCTCAGCTGGGAGGCTGGCAAAAAAGAAACCTCTGTTTCTCTGCTGCCACAGCTCCAAAAGGAAGGAGATGGCGATGCTGGTTCGGTGCTCTCTTCATTTACCACTCGCCCCTGCCTAACTGGATGGCTGGCCGGGAAAGCAGCGGTGGTGTGTGTGTGTGTGTGTGTGTGTGTGTGTGTTAGCATAACCACTCTCCCCTTTGCTGTTTAAAAAGAAAACAAAGCTGGAAAGGTGGGGGCAAGACACACGACCAAAGTTTTAGGGGAGTTTTTAGAGAGACCCCTTCAAAATCTCACTCTCTTCCGCTCTTTTGCTTATGGGGGGGAGAAACATGGATTGCCCAGAATAGTAAAAAGACCCTCTACAAAGGTCCTTTTGATCCAGAAAGCAGGAGAAGGTGCGAAAGGAGGAGAGAAAGAATTTGGGCTTCTTTTCTTTTTTCTTTTCTTTTTGGTCAAAGCTGAAGTTGTTGACCCTTTCCCTCCCAAAGTGGAGAGAACCAACATCCGGAACTGCGTCTTCTCCAGAGCTCTGGTCTTGGTGACAATCAAGAGTCAACCAACACCCTTCAAGTGGCTTGTTTGAGATAGAAGTGCATGCAGGGAAACACCCACATACACATGCACCCAAGACTTCTTTGTATGATCGCAACCAACAAAAACCTTCACTCCACCCCCCAAAACTCGAAGCAAAGGCTGCATTGGCACAAGATGTTTCACTGGTTTAAGGGAAAAGATGGTGAGCCCGTTTGGTGAATTTAGAACCCAGGTTCTTCTCTTCTGCTTTTGGGCTTCCTTCTGCTTCTCCCTCCCTCTTTTTTCAGATGCTTAGCCTGGGGAGGGTGCGAACCGACCAACCTCTTTCCAGCGACGAATTAGGAGACCCTGGAAAATACTCTCTAAATCACCAGCCGGCAAAGCATGTTGGGGGTGAATGCAGCTCAGGTGTTCCCAGACATGGCCCAACCTTCTTGGTGTTCAGCTTGTCAAGGGAAGCAGCTCTTTCTTTTGGGTAAAGTTGCGCCTGGTTTTGGGGATTTTGGGGGTTTTGGAGGAAAGAACAGGAAGTGGGGATTCGTCTATTGCACAAGCCCACAGGCACGCACTGCTCTCTGCGCGCTGCTCTCTGCATGGATCCCCCCTATTTTAAATGAAGTGCTGTCAAAAAGAAGGGAGCTCAGAACACGCCATGTGGGCTTGTACAAGAACCAAATCCTCGCATACTGTTCCTTCTTCGGCTCTTGGACAAGCCCACGTGGCATGCGCTGCGCTCCCTTCTTTTTGATACCCACCTCATTTCCAATGGGGTGAGGGATCCATGCAGAGGGAGTCCCTCTGCATGGATCCCCCCCCATTTTAAGTGAAGCAGCTGTCAAAAAGACGAGAGTGCAGTGCACGCCATGGGGGCTTGTCCAAGAGCCGAATCCTCACCTCCTGTTCGGCTCTTGGACAAGTCCAGAAAGTGGGTGGGTGGGGCGACTGGGCAGGCAGGCGGGGGGGGGGGCAGGCCAGGGGATGGAGTGTTCCAGTACGGGGCCTCCGGAAGATCAGGTACAGAAAGGCATGCTAAATTTCACCATCTGGTATGCCTGTACTGGTGCGTACCCACTGAAACTCAACCCTGGATGTCACCCATGAAAATCACCTCAGATCTTTCAATCATATCAGAAAAAATCTGGTTCATAAATCTAGAAAACACAGCATTATGGTGTGTACAAACTACCCAGTGTTGAATGCAGTTAAAATTTCATGGCCCTCTTTGATTCTGATGAGATTGTATACATTTCAAAGAGTCAACCTGGTAAAAATGCAGGCACTTTACAATCTATCCAGTGTCTGATATGAGAAGGTAGTGGTCCCTTACGGTAATGAAATTAAAGGTCTTATAGTTGTGGATGGTTCTCTTTGTGACCTCACCTTTTGGGTTTGAGAAATCTGGGTCTTGCTTCTTAGGAACAAAGGTTGACAATGAAGCCAGTGACTTTGAAGGTCTGATAAAGCCTTTTGCTGGATTACTGTAACGCGCTCTACATGGGGCTGCCCTTGAAGAGTGTTCGAAGACTTCAGCTAGTCCAGAACGCAGCCGCGCGAGCGATCATGGGTGCACCCAGGTACCCCCACGTTACACCTATCCTCTGCGAGCTGCACTGGCTACCTATTGGTCTCCGGACTCGCTTCAAGGTGCTAGTCGTTACTTATAAAGCCCTACAAGGCATCGGACCTGGGTACCTGAGAGACCGCCTCCTGCCAATTACCTCCCATAGACCGATCAGATCGCACAGACTAGGCCTCCTCCGGATCCCATCTGCCAGCCAATGTCGGCTGGTGACTCCCCGGGGGAGAGCCTTCTCTGTTGCAGCTCCAGCCCTCTGGAACGGGATCTCCCCATGGAGATCCGGACCCTTACTACTCTCCCGGCCTTCCGCAAAGCCATGAAGACTTGGCTGCTCCGGCAGGCTGGGGGGCTGTTGAAATAGCCAGCCCCACGGGAACTATGAATGTTGTGTATTTTAAATTGTTGTTTGTCTATTTGTCTATTTATCCCCTTCCTTTGTTTATTGTAAGCTGCCCGGAGTCCTTCGGGAGTGGGCGGCATACAAGACCAATAAATTCAATTCAATTCAGAGTCCAAATACTACTTTAAAATTGATTGCTCCTTAGCCAACATGGGATACTGTCTCTTAGTTGGGAATTTAGCCCCTCCCGCCCCGGACCAAATCAGTAGCACAATTTCAGCTTTTAGGTGGGGGAAGGGCTGCTGTTTCCTCTTGCCTGAATACATCTGTGAAATTTGTGTACTTAGCCAGTAACTTTGCTTCTCCCCCTCTGGGGCTTTCCTCTGCTTGACACAAAGGTGCTGTTGGCTGAATATGGTGAAATTGGCAAGCTGGGGTGATAAAAGACAAAGAGCCTATTTCCCAATTTATTGTGGGGTTGTGAAGCTTCAGCCACTCTGATCTTAAGATGTGGAGGTGGTCCATGACATAAAGGGATAACAGTTCTGTATGTTGAACTAATGCCATCTGCAGCGGGATTATGTTTTCCATAGTTGGAATCACTTTTAAGACTTGGCCATCTAGTATTTCTACTAGCATTGAAGTAACCAGATTAACTGTGGGGATCTACAGGGTTTTGATTATTGTGAAGTCTATAAAATTGGCTGTTGTTCCAGAATCCACTAATGCTATGAGCCCTTCTTCCTCCCCATGCAATAACTCCCCCAGACACTCCCCAGATACCTCCCCAGGTGTCAGCTCGGAGGAAGATGAACCCGTTCCAGGCACATCTGGAGGGGAGTTGGTTAATGGCTCCAAGCAGCCATCTGACATGGATTTGGCTCAAGCATAGCTGCAGCAGGACAGCCCTGAGGTTTCAGGCAGAGAAAGCATGCAGCTGTAGCCAGTCAGTGATGAGGAAGAGGAACTGCCTTCTTCAAGAACATGTAGGGCAGAGAAAAAGGCAGGAGCAGAGAAGAACAGCCAGATTACTCATGAGGAGAAAACCTCGCCTTTCTTGATAGGCTTCACCAGAAGCTGCCTATTTAGCCCAGCAGACAGATCGAAGTGATACTAGAAAGGTGTGCGTTTCCTAGCTGTGTGTTTTCTGGTCGTTGTGATTCTTACCTTGCTTTGGATTGACACTATACCTTGACTTGGATTATGCCTTGTGAACTCTGAACTTTTCTTGTCTAATGAACCCTCTTGCATTGTGGATTTAATTTTGCCTGGTGGGTTTATTTTGATTGGGAAACTTTCAAGTGCCTTGTGGACTGATTGGCCATTGCTCTGTGGACTACCATTGGTCTGCTTGTGAATGGACTTAATTGGGACAATTCTGGGTTTTTGGTGAAGGGAGTTGCAGGGGAATATTAATAAACCCATTAAATCACATGTGTGTATGTAAGAGAGGGGGGAAGCACAGCCCATGGGGCAAGGTCAAAATAACAAATTTACAACAACATACCTTGATTTAGATAGCGTTGAGCCCTCTTTAGTGATTGAATAATCTCTCCTAAAAGCTGTTGCAAGAATGCCTATTGTTGTTTCCCTGGGCTTAGATTGCGCTCAGTGCAGTGCTCTCCTTTGCTATCAGTGAGGGAAAGATTGAATAGTGAGTCTTTGAATTCTGCTGTCCTTGCTGTTCAAACTGGCTTTGAATCTCTTCCAAATGAGAGTGGATGATCACACAAGGTTGGTAGATTTTGCCCAGATTTTGAGGAACTCCTTGCCTTATGTATGAGCTCAGTGCCGATTTGAACATTCAGTCCTTGCCTAAGCTGAGCAATTAGAGCTGCCTCATTCCAGTCTAGTTTTTCACTGGTTAATTTGAATTCCATTATGTACAGTGGTGGGATTAAACTGGTGTAACAACCAGTTCACTTTGTGTGGGCCAAATGCACGCTAGTTGCACATTGCATTGAAAATCAGCACTAAATCTTACCTTTTCCTGCAGCCGCATTGAATAAAACAGGTGAGACGTGGCAATCCGCTCTGCCGCCACAGAGAGGGTGTCAGTTGCCATTCTGGCAGCTGTTATTGCTCTCTGGGAAAAGTTTGTGATTCTGAGAATATTATTGTCATGCACAAATAGCCAGGTATAAATAGTTCAAAATTACTGATTTATTGCTCAAGCCTATGATGTGGAGAAATCTCAGGATAACAGTTTTCACCTAGATAAAACTAGAAAATTTCAGTGGCCTTGAACTTCATCCTCTTGTGACCACACAGAGACTCAAAACTGAGTCCTCATTTGACTCTTCCCCCTGGCTCTGCCCATCTCCCTCAAACTTAGATTTAGTGCAAAGAAAATCAGAAGATAATTCTTTCCATTTCTTTTTATTCTTTTTGCACTTTTTTCCCCCTTTCCTTTTTTATATTAGTTCTTGTTAGTTTTTATCTTCTTTCCAAACTCTTCATAAAAATACAAAGAAACAAAGCTTCTGTACAAGTATTTATGAAATAACTGCTACAGGTGATCTTTCAAGAAGGCAAGGCTCTACTTGTTTGTGAGGGAATGAATCTGGGGAATGAGGGAATGAATCTGGGATTACTGTCTGTTGTTGGGAAAACAGCTGCAGCCCCATAGAGTAGTATTCCCACCCTGATCCCCTCGTGCATTCATTCAATTCACTCACTACTTTACTCACAAGCACCCATACCTGTTTTCCAGCTGCTTGTAATTGAGCCTCATTCTGGCATTTTCAAGGATGTGCTTATGTCCAGAGGCAGCCACATGCCACTCACATCCTTAGCTTACAAATGAAAAAATTAAGTCAGAGAAGAGGTGTGGGAAAATGAAGTAAGAAAACAACAAATCCTTGGCAAAGCTGAAGTGATGCCTAGAGATTGGCAGCTATTCTAGGCAAGCAAGTCAACTGTCACGGCCACAAACTACAATGAGCAGCATATCCTGATGGGATTACTACTTAGAATTTGGAGTTGTGCTGGGATTTTGACAGCAAGGGGCCAATCCACTGAGTCAGACCTCAACCAACTAGTGTAAAATATTTCGGAAGGAAACAAAGATCATGTAGCACTTTACAGACTTCAGGTCTTTTGTTAGGACTAAGTGTTAAAGGACTGAGGATTAAAGATATATTTACATGGCAACATTACTCTACACAATCTAGAAGGGTAAAAAGCAAGGTTAGTGAAATATGTGCTATAAGCATTGTCTACAGATCTGCTACACTATAGTGTGTCCAGTCCTTGAAAAGCAAAGATCCTTCACACTTTCAGATCAATTTTATGCAAATAAACTAATTTTGCTAAAATAGTCTGTCTTCGGTTGCTATGGCAATATGTCTTTTCTTCACTGCTGCAGAGGCTTTCTATGGTTTTTCTCATGTCACTATTCCTTATATTTTCTTTCTTTCCTTTTCTTGCTCTTCCTATTATGACTAGTTCCCTAAGGTTTATTTTTGATATAGTAGAATTTTCTACTCATATACAGTAGGTGAGATTTATGATTGACAGAAAGAGGCAAAATCAGCATGAGGTATATATATGGTTTTTATAACATTTCAGTTTCACTGTGTGTATCACTAAGCTGCAACGAATCATCCAGTAAGACTAACTACTTAAGGGATAGGATTTTGATTTTACAGATTTGAAACTAAAATACTGCAGTAAGGCCTGTACTTCCTTAACATTGGCACTGACCATTTTGATATTATCCCATCATCTCAGCCTGATGTAGAAGAATTAACAGTTGCTGTTTAATTTTAATATTCTCTCTATTGATTTAGATCAGGTGGTTTGTTCTTAATCCTTGTGTTACATTCACGAATAATGTGACTATATGAACTAGTGAAAAACTGTGATTGCCCCCAGATACCACTTCTGAAATAAAACTTATTGCTGGAATGATGCAATGTAGGGTAGGAGAAGGAAAGAAGATTAGTCTACCGTCAATATGCATGGTAATTAAGTATTATCTAAGTGTATGATAAGAGTCTTAGGGTTACTTTTTGCTTTTGATTCTTTGGAGAAACCTCTTTTTTTCCTGATGCAGTACAAGATTTAAGAAAAACATTGCTGCAGTTTTGCAAGGAAAAACGAGAGGGTTTTTTTCCCCAAAAGAGTTTGCTTGCATCTGAGGCAAGTTGATTGTGAAAAGCAGGGGACCTTGAAGCACTTTATTCTTCTAAATTATCATACAGAACAAAAAGTAGCACTGTGTGGCACAAATGCTCCAATTTGTAGATCAGGCAAAATCACATATATCATGGATTATATGTGACAACCCCCTCCCAAGACTGCACCATCTAGACTCAGTTAAACTGCATGGTTTCAGCTATTCTGAAAGAAATCAAACCCAACATGTACAGTAGTTTGTTAAGCTTGTGATAAGGTTAACTTACAGCAAAAAAACTTACACACAAAAAATAAAACAAATAAAAGTGGAATTCAAAAGTCCAGTTTGACCCCTTTAGTAATATAACCCTGAATCCCTGGGAATCTGGAAAATATTTCAGCTACACAAAGCAGACTATAATCTTATTAGTAATAAATTTGCTTACCATATTTATGTATCATCAAATCACGTTAAGTCACTGCCACTTACAGTACAAATGCAATTAAAAATATAACATGAAATGCAAATGTGAAATCAAAATAGCAAGCAAAATATTCATAGATTACTGCAATAATTATTATCTTGACCATAGTGTCAAATCTAATGTAAATGGCAGAAAATAATAATTTTAGTCTTTCTAAATGAGTTCTTTGGAAAGATGCCAGGATAGTGACCAGCCAAGCCTTTGGGAAAGATTACCAAAGCAGGGAAAACCATTGTCCCTGACCCCCCCCCCCCATCTTTCATTCCTCATAAATATTGAGCATGATGCATATTCCTACCTAGGATTAAAACATAGCATCAACTGGTTTCTCCTCAAAAAACATTCCTGAAGAAATCTGGGAACCAAGCCATATAAGGTTTTGTAGATTAAAACCATCACACACTAAAATTGCACTTAAAAACACCAGAAAACCTTGTGATGCCTACAGTACAACTTCAAGCAGTTCTTACCACCAGTATATGGGCTGATGCATTTTGCACCAACACAAGTTTTGAACAATTTTCAAACACAGACCCATGTAAACCACAAAATAGAAAAAATGATTATAACATTAGTTATGTATTAATCTCAGTTTGCATTTCAGATAGGTGATGTTCTCTCTCAGAAAGTTTAACTTTATGGCAAATTTAGAGTGAAAAAATTATATTTAATTAACAGAATTTTGAAAATAATATTCCAAATAGCATAAATTTCATAGGGGCTTGATACTTGAAGGACCATCTGTCTCTCATAATATCTACCTGGCTCACCCAATCTATGGTTGTGCGGAAAATAGGAGGAGAAGGAAGGAGTATTAAGTATGTTCACCATCTTGAGTTATCTTTTAAAAAAATGATAAAGGTTGGGTAAAAATAAATAAATAAATATTTGTAGAGATGACAGTAGCATATTTATTTTTGTCTTCATCAAATAAACCAACTTTTATTTGTAGAAATCACTTCTGTAAATATTACACAAGATCTTTTTTAAAATTCTTTATTTGGAATATGAACAAAATAATAAGAATAATTGTAGTCCTTCATTTTTATCATTGCGTGTACTGTTTTAGAAACAGAAAATAAAAGCATCCTGAATGCAAAGAAGACCATTGTTTGTGACATAGTTGTGTTCACAATGAATTAAAGAAAGCCAAGGAAATTTTTTGCCACCATTCTTAAAGGAAAAAGTTTTAATAAAAAAAGACAATTGGGTGAGGCCACAGCTCTTTGGTATACAAATCTATGAGTGTTGTTGGAATAGGGCAGAAACGTTTTCCATATTGATTTCATCTAATACAAATCTTTCATGAACTCTGTAGGTAGTATAATAATACAGCAGCTTCTGTAGCCGGAGAATAAAACTAACCAGGAAAAAAAAAAGAGGAGCATATTTTCTGTCAGTGTAGGGAGTTATTTTACAAGACAATCTTCAGGTACATGTCTTTTGTACCAAAGACAAGAAGTGAAGCTCTTGGAAGAAATAGATATCTGGGATATAATCCATTCCTTCCCTTTAGCAGTGTTCCTGGCCAGGTGATCTGTCTGGATTGGACAATAGTTAACACATCCCCCAGCTACTGAATTCTCAAGCTTTTTTTAGTGGCTGGATAATTGACACTTTTGAATGAGTTTACTACCTCTGTTGATTCCCCCTTCTGCTAAACAGTTTTGAATTCTACAACCCAGTGGATCCTGCAGCCTCTTCAAGGCTGCTAGAAATTATTTGTTCAGACATTCAGTGAGTGTTTCATTGGCCCAGTGATGGCATAGTTTAAAATATGGGAGGAAAATCTTCTAGTGATTCTTGAGCAGCTGTGGTGTACAGCTGCCTATAATAAATGGCCACCAGGTTGGAAAGACTATCTTCTCCCTTGCATTTAAACACAACACAAAACAGCTCTGGCAACATCTCCCCCCCCACCCCCCATTACAGTAGGTCTCAATGAGTTTGTCTTCATTTCTGCTCTAATTTATGACAGCAACATCCTTACTGTTTTTAAATTAGTATTTTTTTCATTTATTCCAACACTCTCCAAGAACAACTTCAAGGTCTGTTAGGTTTTCTCACTCTTTACCTATGGTGACTATTCTTTGATGTATACCCCTGTGAATTATTTATTTATTTTTCCTCCTTGAAGCTGGCTACAAAGTTGTGGGGAGGCAAACTGGATTTAAGATGAGGCATTGCTTCATTTAAGACCCACTATTTTAGGTTGACATGCATTTGATGCCATAGTGTAAATTATCATCAAGGTTGAATACAAATATTACATCTTCATTGTAGTGTTTAATGATCACCTGTATTATTTAGGTTTGGTTGCAGTGATTGACACTTGCACCAGATTTGCTTGCAGCAGTTCTAGGGGGGGAAAAGGCATTTTCTTTCTTCCCTATTTTTCTGACATGGACCTAGAGAGAAGCAGAAAATGAGCAGCACTAAAATTTGAGAGGAGATGTAGCATTCATTCAGGAAAGAGGGATGATTTAGTCAGTATCTCTTAAAAATTTGGAACACAGGAATTATTATGCATATTATGTAAGTTTTTTTCTGCTGTGTAATTTCATGTGTGATTCATATATGGTGTAGATTTAATATAACTTAGTGTGAGTGGGTATTTCCATGTAATTGTTATGAATGGTATCTAAACAAAGGAAATACTGTCCGCAATCCAGTGTTGATCAGACCATAATTCCCAGTATCCACTACTTGCCTTGCTAAAAGCAACTAAAGAGAAGTATTTTAAGAAGGCAATCTTGACCCTATCAATTGTAATGGCTAAAGAAATATGTAAAGAAACTTTAATGAAGTGGAGAAAAAAAATTCTTCTGATAGGTATAAAGAATATATACCAACATACTTTTTGTATAAAAATGCCTATCTTAGTCTTCAAAGGCATGTAAGTAATAGTATTTTTATAGGAATAATTTAATTTAAAATATGTATATACTTGGAAAGTATGAATTAATTTTAAACATATGGAACAAAGTAGATTATTTCCATAAATAAAGAACCTTGAAATAATGAGATAATGTTGCAGCAGTACATGGCAGAATAACTTACATTTTTCCTCCATGGCAACAGAACAATTCAGTAGCTAGGAATGGAGTATAAACAGCCATAAAATAGTGCAAAACTAATTTTTTTGTACTGCTTCCATTAAAAATTAGCAAATTACAATATTTCTCAAATTGGGCATTCTACTTTCCTTCAACAGGAGTAGTATGTATCAGAAATACCCAGTTCTTTCTTTCAATTTATTATTGCCTAAATATTATTGGAATTACAGGTAGTCTTTGACTTACACCCATTCATTTAGCAACTAAAGTTACAACAGGACTGGAAAAAACGTGATTTAAGACCATTTTTCACCCTATCATTGCAGCATCCCTGTGGTCACATGATCAAAATTTGGACACTTGGCAACTGGCATGTATTTATGACAGATGTAAAGTCCTGGGGTCATAAATGTACACCTGTCATAAATATATGCCAGTTGCCAAGTGCCCTTTTGTGACCTTTTGACAAGCAAAGTTAATGGGGAAGCCAGATTCACTTAACAATTGTGTTACTAACTTAACAACTACAGTGATTCACTCAGGTGTGGCAAGAAAGTTCATAAAATTGGGCAAAATTCAGTTAACAACTATTTTGCTTAATAGCAGAAATGTTGGCCGTTATTGTGTTGAGTGTTATCTGTACCAACAACTGCTCGGCAGAAAATTCTAGAAACTGCAGTCCCAGCACATCTGGAGGACCGCAGGTTGTGGAAGTGTGAGGAATGAGATTTTTTAAAAAAATTCAAATAGAGCCAGTTTTAGCATGAATGCCACAACCAACATAGGCAACAAGAGAATAAGAGCTTATGGATCTGCAGATACTTCTGCTACCCTGTAGTGTGTTTACTGTTAATGTAAATCAGAAGCCAAACAATATTTCAGTGTAACTAATACATGGCAATGTGCTCTAAAATAGTTTTACATATATATTACTTGACCCCCTTACAGATAGTCCTTTCTCTTACAACCACAACTAAGCATTTCTGTTGTTAAGTGAGACATTTGTTAAGTGAGTTTTGCCTCATTTTATGACTTTTCTTGCCACAGCGGTTAAGTGAATCAGTGGGGTTGTAAAGTTAGTAACATGCTTGTTAAATGAATCTGGCTTCCCCATTGACTTTACTTGTCAAAAGGTCACAAAAGGTGATCACGTGTCCCTGGGGCACTGCAAAGGTCATAAATATGAACCAGTTGCCAAGCATCTTATTGATCATGGGGATGCTGCAAAGGTCGTAACTATGAAAAACATTCATAAGTCACACTATGAACAGTTACTAAATGGCACACTTGCCATAGGTTCGCCATCCCCACACTAGAGGAATGCATAAATAATCTAGAGCAGTGGTTCTCAACCAGGGGTGAAATTCAGCAGGTTCTGACAAGTTCTGGAGAACTGGTAGCAGATATTTTGAGTAGTTCGGAGAACCAGCAAATACCACCTCTGGCTGGCCCCAGAGTGGGGTGGGAATGGAGCTTTTGCAATATTCTTCCCCCAGGAGTGGGGAGGGAATGGAGATTTTACAGTATCCTTCCACTGCTGCACCCACCAAGCCACGCCCAAAGAACCGGTAGTTAAAAAAAATTGAATTTCACCACTGTTCTCAACCTCTGGTCCATAGACCTCTGGGAATCTGCAATATCGTCACACGGGGTCTCTCAAGGCTGAAGAAATGTTATGAGTTAAATCTTGAGTTACACCTTGGTGGTCTGTGGTTACAAAAGGTATTTAAAGGGGGTATATTGCTATATGTTCCAACAACAATCTCCCTTTTGTTTACTCTAGTTCAGACATAAATTAAATACTGCTTGCTTATGAAAGCTAGATTTGTACATTCTGCTGTTTAAAGCTGAAGTGTTTATTTGTCCTCATTACCAAAATATGTAACATTGTCAGGACAAAGTAAAGAATCATTTAAGAAAGAAGAATTTAGAAGCAATCAGAGGAAAAGAGGAAGTTCAGCAGAGCACTGAGAAGAGGACACACTGCTGGTGGTGTGAACTTGGAGGACTTTAAAAGGGATTAGAAAATTCATGAAGGAAAAGACTATTAATCATTGCAAGTTATAATAGCTATATATCCTAGGATCATAGATAGTATGCCATTCAATATTAGTAGCTGGTAAACACAAGAGGCGAGCACTGTCCACTAGAGTTAGACATGACTGGACAAGGAAAACCTTTATTTTTACCTTTTTAAACACAATCACAAGTAACTACTGTATTTTTATAATTGTATTAGGTGTTGCCCTCTTTCATACCCAAGAGGTACCTCAGATCTATAAGTTAGTAGCAAATTCTATTGCTTATTGTTAAAAGGAATTCTGACGTTAGATGGTAAGGTTTTGTTTTCCAATCATACACTACATGATTTCACTACAAATTGGAAAGTGAAATGTATCATTTCGACTTGGTCCTACTTACAATCTAATTGTTACAATTGGAATAGAAAATAATATAATTTCTACTAATGGAAAATTGGAGTGGATGTTTCATCAAATCAATGTTTTTTTTCTTTATTATTAACATACCTATATAATATACATTACCAAGTACATTTTTCTAATACATAGATTAAATTTTTAGGAGAATCTGCAATATTAGAGCCAGTTTGGTGTAGTGGTTAAGAAATCAGGCTAGAAAACTGAGGTGATGAGTTCTATTCCTGATTTGTATGAAACCAGCTGAGTGAGTTTTAGCCAGTCACTCTTTCAGGAAAGTGACAGTGGTAAACCATTTCTGAAAAACCTTGCCAAAAAAACTTCCCTTTCCCATATTCCTATCATCTTTATTTTCATGTGTATTTTATATTATGATAATTTTAATTAGGTTTTTTAAAAAAAACTGCAGAGGCTTGCTCAAGACTGACTCAAAGAGATATACATGCACTGTGAATATTTTAAATGTATGTCTTTAAAAAAGCCTTTGTTTTGGTGCTTTCATATTGTAAAGCTGAAATTCAGAGTAAATATATTCAGAATCATATATATGTTTTTAGTTTTTGCTTAAGAAAGCATTGTTAACATACAAATCAAAACAGTGAGAAGGATTGGAGCATTAAAATGCTCTTTCAGTGTGCTGAAAGCATTAGTGCCTTCTGTCCTGGAAATATTGTTTTGTGACTGCTTTGAAGCTCTCCTGCATAATATCTAATAAAGTTGAAAATTGATTGCCCTAGAGCAGTGATGGTTAATGTTTTCATTGCTGCGTGCCAAAAGCATGCACATGCACCTATAATGCAATGCATGTGTAACCTCTCCCACGCACCCTGCCCCCATGCTTGCATGTATGATCTCCGGCGCTGCCCCGTGCATGTGTGCACGGCCCTCTGCGTGCGCCCTGCCCCTGCATGTGTGATCCGTGCATGCACGTGTGACACCCCATGACCCGCTGTGCATATACCCAGCCCAACACATGCATGCATGCCCCCCCCATGTGCCCCTTCGCACATCTGCGGCAAAGATTCAAAATCCAGCTGGCTGGCAGGAGGTGCGTGCGTATCCATGGTGAAGCTCAGCTGGGGTGATGGCTCACGTGCCCACAGAGGGGGCTCCGTGTGCCACTTGTGGCACATGTACCATAGGTTCGCCATCATGGCCCTAGAGCAAAGGGGTTCATTCTGTAATATGAATGCAATCTAGGGGTTTTTTTTCCTCAAAAATCACTAATTATTTCTAGTTTGTAAATTGGAAATGTGGAAAAAAAATCCAGCCTTTTGATGTTTTATATAAAACATATTTGAATTTGAAAAACAGGGAACTAATCCGAACGAGAGATCCTGAGTTCATTCTGAGAGCAAAATGCATTTTAAAATCCTTTTTCCTGGGGAGGTTTTAGTTGGGATCATTTCTTACTGCCTAAAATTCCATTTGATAGTTTATAATCTTCCCTGCCTAGTAGCTATAATATAGATAGCTAAAAAAAAGTACAGTTGGAAAGCTGTCCCTGTGAAGTGTTTTGGAATAAAGGGATTGTTTAGGAATGTAAAGGTGTTATTCAACAACTCTCTGGTTTTCTAATGTTTCCTTCAAGCTTCTGTCTTCCTAAATTGACGGTCTCAATGTGTATTTGAAAGAAATGGGTGTGTATGAGAGTGCGGCAGTCTCTCTTACTGTCTAAGAACAAGAAGAATGTGCTGAGCCCTCTGGCAGGGAGCCAGAATTCTCTGTGGAAGTATAAATCGACAGGGGTGGGGTAGGGGGGAGAGATTAATGTCCGCCATCGGCTGTCTTCATTAGTGGGTCCCTTGAGGAAGCCAGGACTACTGTGAGCTGTGAATGAGACCAGCTGGGGAGGGGAAGGATGGGTTCACTGTTTTTATCACCTCCTTTAGTGTCTCCTGAGGAGAAGAGAGAGAATGATAGCGCAGAAGGACACAAAATGAAGGCAGCTGAAGCTTTCTAGTAAAACACATGCTGCCTTCTCATTGGATGAAGAGGTATTTGGCTGTTAGTCTGCTTCTCCAATCAGCACCCAATGAGCTGTTTGGACTACTTGGCATGCTAATTGGGAGAAGAAGAGAGGAAATTGGCCCCGTGGCAGCATGATGCCCTGCCATGCCAAACAAGTGAGAGTAATTCCTCACAGCCCCTTCATTATATGGCTTTTCAGGGTAACCAGAAAGGAATAATTCTTCTCAT
The DNA here is from genome assembly GCF_051295495.1 of Thamnophis sirtalis. Taxonomy (NCBI): domain Eukaryota; kingdom Metazoa; phylum Chordata; class Lepidosauria; order Squamata; family Natricidae; genus Thamnophis; species Thamnophis sirtalis. Next base: position 32,522,570 of record NW_028261389.1, on the reverse strand, counting down.
ACTGTTTTTCCTTTGCTTTTTTTCTGTGATCCCAATAATTTTACTTCCAGCCCATCTGAACTCTTTCATACTAAATCTTTGTCTTCCTTAACCCCCCCCTTTTTTTTTAATGCATATAAGTGCCTGATTTTGTATGCATGCAAGTTTGCTTTAGCCCAAGCTGCTCGGTATGGAAATGATTGCATTTTTGAGAGAGAATGCTCCCTCCCCCCCCCCTTTTGTCTAAATCTTGAAGAAACATATTTCTTGTACAGCCCTTGACAGATTGAATTGTGATGGAGCTGCTACCGGTACGATCCAGTTAAAGCTAGTTGCTCCTCCCCTCCCTTTTCCTCCTCCCCTCTTTCTACATGCAGTGGAAGGATGCAGATATGACAGCTCTCGATCTTGGAGTTCTTTATCCATAAATACAGGTATGACACTCACTGCCTGTCTGAACTCTGATTTCAGGGGATCACAGAGAGGGAAGTTTGTTGTTTCTTGCCCTTTTTTTTAGTCCATACATGTTTATGGTCGGCCCCAGTGGGATGAATTGAGTGTTTTAATGTAAATGCATTTTATAGCAATGGGACACAGAACTGTTTAAGATATAAACAAAAGCGTGATACACTGGGGCTTTGTATTGTCTGCTTCTGTCTGGTTCAAGGCTAAATACAGTCCATAAATAGACTGAATTGTACATTACAGAGAGACTACAGAATCTGGGCCGAATTCTGAATATTTCTTTCATAATTGCCTGGCACTATTTGTAACTAGGCACTTGAAACAGGTGCTGTTGCTTCCTTGGCTGAAATGACTATCTAGACAGCCAGGAAAATTGAAACTCTTGCTTTAAACATCCGCCTTTTCTCTGTGAAATGAGGCCTAAGTGATTCCTGTCCAGACAACTGATCAGACATTCCTCCCATTCCTGTTCTTTTTCATTCCTGTTTCTCTGTATGTAATTGGAGTCAAAATGAGCATTGGATGCTTAAACAAGATCCAGTTATTTGTCTTCTTTTCCTCTTAGACATGGTTGGAGATTTATGTTTAGAATGGAAGAGTGGTTCCGAAATTTTGCTAGAATTTATGTGGGTAAACAAGACCTTTGTTGTCTTCTTATGTGTCTTCCAAAAGAGATAAGATAGTTCATTTATTTCATAGGGTTTTATATCACTAACATTGTTGCTTTTATAAGTATCCTATATTTCTAAAATGACTTAAAACCTTGCTATCTCTTGTAGTGTACATTGAAACTGAAATTTCTTCAATACCTCATGCCAAGTAGATGAATATACAGATATTATGTTTTAATAATAATAATAATAATAATAATAATAATAATGGTTAGTCAGACATTGATAGTGTAATGTTGTAGGAATAGTTCTTGCTGTTTTATACTTGTAAGCACTATGGCCTTTAAACAATGCATTTACATTACTTACTAAGACACATGTAATATTTATGCATTATTACAGTAACAATATTCAATGTTTCTACAATCCTGTTTGCTTCACATATATTTATAAATTATACAAGATGCTTATAAGGTGGGTGAATATTAATGTCTGCATAGATGGTTCTGGTTGAAATACAGCAATCAAAACAGTTCATAGCCACTAGTTTTAGTTTTATATATTTTTATTGTAACTACTAACATTGCTTCCAGAAAGCAGTTTCTTAATTCTGCCCATGTCACAAGTTAAAGAATATGTTTTGTTACATTAAATAGCCATTGGACAAGTGCTATAGAACTTGAAAAAAATTGAATTATCCCACAAAAAGAAAAAAAGACAGGGAAATCATAGTGTCCAATCCTTTTATAAAAATGAAAGTAATGCTCTATTGTTGTGACAAAGCTCCACCCTTTGTAAGATGTCATGACACGGAAGAGCTTTAGTCATGATGGCACACTATTGAGCTTGATTTATACTAAACATCCATTATGGTTGCCTATGCACATAGTAATGGTATACATCCATTGCATCTATATGGTGAACAATCTTAATAACAGAGCTAGTGAAACAAGAAGTATAATTTTTAAAAGGAAAGGAAAAAACAGCTCTGAAAGGTTTACATCCTGGGTTAGTGCTGTTAGAATTTAGTTATTCTGCACACCGACATAAAATTTTGAAGACTCATTGGGAAATTCTTTATACAAGTCTTCAAAATTGTATATAGGCATGTATGATTTAGCTGCTTTTTAAAGAAATAAATTCTGCTGAGATGTGTGGAACTCCAAAGTAATGCATAGTTGTAACCTCATGGCAACAGCAATGTTCAATAGACTACATTACAGGATTTTAGTCATTATAAGATTGCTGGGAAGAATTGTACCATGATGTTAGACAGTTAGAACAATTAATCAGTGGAACGGCTTGCATCCAGAAATTGTGAATGCCCCAACACTTGAAGTCTTTAAGAAGATGTTGGATAGCCATTTGTCTGAAACGGTATAGGGTTTCCTGCCTAGGCAGGGGGTTGGACTAGAAGACCTCCAAGGTCCCTTCCAACTCTGCTATTGTATTATAGAATGGAATAGAATGCAATGGAATTAGGAATACAAATGTATTATGTTGGTAATTCTGGATTGGAAAGGAAAAGCTATTGTTTGAGGATTACAAGTAGCCATTACCCTTATATTCAAACTTTCAAATTCATTTTATATTTCAAAAAAGTAAGTTCTTTTGCAAGGGCTTGGAGGTTAAAGTTTCCTGGGGACCAACCCTTAAAGGCTATAAGTTTCACTGAATACCTTTTCTTCATTTCTAGTTTCAATGCATTCCTGTGCTTCTGTATTTAGAAGTAAATCACATTGAATCATATGAGCCTTATTTCAGGTAAGTATGATTATTGCAGTTTATCCATTTAACTCAGTGGGAAATATTTCTAAATAAACATATATGAACTGCATGTGATTAATAGATAACACTTGGAAATACAACAACTGAGGATGTAAAATCTAGAAATTAGAAAGACTGAAAGAAAAAATTCTATTTTGCTTTTTTTATAGTCATTAGCTCCATTTTTTGCTGTTCTCCCAAGTGAGCATGGAATAAACCCTCTCCCTAACTTCTGGACTGTTGTCAATAACAAACATTTTTGCTGTGCCTTATTTGCCTATTACTATTTTTTTTACATTCTAGATATATTCTTGCTGTCTTTTTCATTTTTACTTCACCTCCTTAATCACAAACATTCTCTAAATATTAAATACTTCCATTCCTCCTATTTCTCTTCACTCTGTTCATTGTAATTTCAGATACCCATGTGCAAAGTAAAGGAAAGAAACAGAAATATTATCATTTTAAAGCAAATTATACATGAGAGAGAATTACAGGCAGGCCAATCATCAGCTTGGTAATAGGAGAAAGAGGGAGACTCCATTTCTGAAAATATGCAGTATGTGTCTGTCAATTTTGAGTGATCTGTTTATAGTGCTAAACATCATACTTACTTTCCTGACAACAGTGGATCAGAATATTTCCAGCAGCTTTCACTGTTTTTACAGTTTTAGAAACCAGGTGCGGACAGATGTCATAGTAACTTTCAAGATGGCAACTTTCTCCCTCTATCTCTCTGCTAGCTCTGTTGCATTTAAGCCAACAGCATGGTATGAAATCTTTGTACTATAGAAAAGAGGAAACTGCTGTGAAAGAATAACTTAATTGTTTATGGTTTTTCCTCATTTTTAGTTTAAGTAACACAATAGTGACCCAAACCCAAATCTAGGGATAGAAGTGAATGCACATTTCAGCAGATGTAAGACTATTGTCTTAATCTTCAGTGACCGCTTTTATGAATCAACTATTTTGTCTACTCTTAGAATATATATCCTACTGCTTTGATCCTGTTCCTTGCTCTCTTAGAACCGTTATCTGAATTTGTTGGTTTGCGTTAAAGATTTATGGAAATACGATTCAAAATTACATTGGATTTCAGATGTTATGCAGGCATGGTTTCCTTGGTTGCAGTAGTTGTTGGTTTACCAATTGTTTTCATTTCTGAAGAAAGTGGACTATATGTTTTTTAAATCTTAAATTGTTCTTTAGCTCTTCATCAGAGTTTTGACCGAACAAATAAATTTAAAAAATGGAAAAAAACCAAGTATAACTAAAAAAACAAACTTGGGAGTATGAACATAACTTTGCTCCTTGTCACATATACAGATTGTTGAAGAGGATAGCTTTTTACTGGAAGAATGGATACTTAAAAAACTCACCTGAGTTCCTGGATTAGAAGCAAAGTACTCTGGACATTTAATTCCTGAAGAAAGTAAAATTCAATTATTGCTGTGTACCTGCTTCACATTTTATTCAAAAAATGTGATTTGGAGCATGCAGGGGCACAAATGATGTACTGCTCTGAAATTTTAAAATAACCATGTTTTTTTCTGTACTCGCATGGCAGTTTCAGAAGACAGCCATGGAATCTCAGTAAAAGACATGGCTGCTTTAAAGAGCATTGCATTCCTATGTATACCAGAACACCTTTTAAGAATTTAATTTAAAGTGCTGCCCAATCCTATTTCTAGATGTCCAAAATTGAGTTGTACTGCAGGATTGAAAATATAAATATAAAGAGAAAAAGAAACAGCCTCCAAATTTTATTCTTCTGTTGTATTTCTAAGTTTTATTGTTATCAGGCATACTTTGCTTAATATGAGCATTTTGTTTGAAAGAAAGCTTTGTCTTTTTCCTTTTAACACCTGATAAAAGCTACAACATTATTAAAATCTTCCATATTGAGGCAGCCAAACAGTAGCTACACATTCTTTAAGAATGCAGCAAAAATAGTGGCTTGGTGCATCCACCTTCATTGTTATTATGTTTCTGTTCCACTGCTTTTACACTGGAGCCTAGGGATCATGTTGATGACTTGTTTTATTACGATGACCTTTTAAGTGAAAATATGAGTACCACATTGGAGCATGTCCCAAAGTTGTGCTTCCTAGTAGACTGTTTGGTCATTGTGCTGCCTTCTCAGCCCATCAATTGCTGCTGTAAATTGTACTGGCCTTAGACTTTTAGGGCATCAGAATCAGTTAGAGGTGATACATTATATACATTCATATCTAGGTCCAAACTTTACATACGTATCTCTAACCAGTTTCAGAGATAAATTGGTTTTATGACTTTACAGGTCTATCTGGTAATATCTGAAATTGCGTTACATTTACATTACATTACATCTTCCATAAACAAGAATCTACTTCTAAGGATTTTCAATAAACTAAAAGCTGCAAAACAAACCATAAAATCCCAAAGCAAAATGAACTACTAATAAACACAGTTGCTAATTAACCTCGGTAGTAGTGACAAGTCTCAAGTGCCTATTAAAAAAAAACTCTTACACCTTTTCAAAAAGATACCAGGGAATTGCTTTGGCTCTTCTGATTGCTGACTGTTCCATAAAGTGGAAGTTACTATAGACAAAGATTGTTTCAGACATCTACTGATTCAAATCGTGTATTTGGTGGTGATGATGATCTATGAACGTCCTTCCCAGAAGTTTCATGTTGCAAAATAATGATAGGATTGAATCAAATAGAACCGCGATGCCGAACCATGCTGGAAGTGGCACACAGAGCCATCTCTCCGGGCATGCCAGCCGTCACTCATTGCTCTTCCGGGTTCTAGTGCGCACATGCATGGGAGCACTGGAAACCAGAAGAGCAGCTCCCCGGCACGCATGCATGCACTGGAAAGCTGAGCTTCCAGTTTCTGGCAAGTGCATACGCACCGGCCAGCTGGTCTTTATTCATGCACACATCAGAAACCGAAGCTCAGATGCATGCACCAGGGAACTGCTCTTCCGGTTTCCGGCGCTACCACATGCCCACGCCAGGGTGCTGCTCTTCCGGTTTCTGGTGCTATCGCGCCCCTGCATGCTCCTGTTTCGGCACTTGGTGCCAAAAAGTTTCGCCAACACTGATATAGAAGCTGTGGTGAGGCAGAGGTTAGAGTGAGGTATTGCAGGCTGATTCAGCTCACTGCCAAGAGTTTGATCCTTACTGGCTCAGCCTTCCATCCTTCCAAGGTTGGTAAAATGAGGACCCAAGTTGTTGGAGACAATATGCTGACTCTGTAAACAGCTTAGAAAGTGCTATAAAGCATTATGAAATGGTATATAAGTCTAAGTGCTATTACTATTGCTATATATCACCTGACAAAACAGAGTCCATCAGACTTATCTGCCATTCCCATCACCATCCTGGATTATTCTACCAGGGAAGAAGAATCACTGCAAAATGATTATGCCTGCCCTTAATCTTCATAGACAGTCCAGAGAAATATCATAATCAGTGGTATTGAATGATGCTGCAAGGTCAAAGTCTTGTTTGACCTCGCAGCATCATTCAATACCACTAATTATGATATTTTTCTGACTTTCCCTTACCTAAGTCCTTACTGACATCTATTAGCGCAACCAATGCCATTTCCATTCCCTATTCAGCCATAAACCTCACTTGAAAGGTCAGGCTAACCTGCTAGTTCTAGGTCACTCAGCACCCGAAGCTCTACTTTCTTTTTAATAACCCTCCCTAAAAGGGAAGATTGGAGATAGTCTGATAATTGTCTAATGGAGCTTCCAAAATAACCTAATCTCTTAAAAAGATACTCCCAGCCCCTCTCCCAAATATCTCAAGGAGCCATAAAGGGGATGTGTGCAAGCCCCAAGTAGTGGAGTATCCTATCTACTTATTTAGGGTCAATATGTTGAAATGAATTCCACATCTTTAAAGGCCATTTCATGTATTATACTATAAGTAATTTCCTGACAGTTAGAACAATTAATCAGTGGAACAGCTTGCCTCCAGAAGTTGTGAATGCCCCACTGGAAGTCTTTAAGAAGATGTTGGATAGCCATTTGTCTGAAATGGTATAAGGTTTCCTGCCTAGGCAGGGGGTTGGACTAGAAGACCTCCAAGATCCCTTCCAACTCTGCTATTGTATTGTATTGTATTGTAAGTACAAGAGACAGGCATGCCATATCTTCAGAAGAATGTGCCATTCTATGCTAAAGTAAAGAAAGCTTGTCCTATATCATCTTAAAACCACTGTCCAATCCTTGATATTGTCATGACAGGTTTCCCGATAACCATATATGTTAGAATTGCTCAACCATATGTATTAATTACCAAGTTCACAATTAAATAGAACTGGTTAATTACCTGTAACAGTACAGCTTTGAGCAATTGTCTTAGTGACAGATGGAAAGGAATGATGGGAGGAGGAAGTACTTGGCATATTCTAAGATATTTTCCTTCTTTAGAAATGTGGCTGTGATGTATCCTGAAATTACAATAAATTTCATAGCTTAGTTAAGCTTGGCCTCTGTCATTTTATAATCTCAAATAATTTATTTTTCACTCTTTAATGTTCTGTGTCCTTAAACTTCCGATTTCAAGAGAACATAAGAATGGTCCTGTTACATTAGCTCAGAATTTTCTCATAACGCTCAGCCAGATGCCTCTCAGGTATGTGCTAACAGGAGATGGACACTTACCCCTTTTATACAGTTTCAACTGGTATTTGGAGATTCAGTATACTTCCCACAACCTCAGGGTAAAACATTGAAGCTTCAAAGCCATTAGTATTGATAGACCTGAATATATCACAAATTAATTACTCACTGTATAGAATAGTACTTTCTTTTATCTATTCTAGCTTTCCAGTCAGCTTTGTTGAATGACCATTGGTGTGTGTGTGGGTGTGTGTGTGTGTAAGTAAAAGAGAGAGGGAGAGTGAGGAAGCGCTTAACTACTATCATGACTAATATTGCCATGATAGTGGTTGAAATATTAGCAAGGAGTGGAAAACTTATGGTGTAATGAACAGGGAAGAAAATTTTGGTGAGTGTGCAGGGATAAGGAGTTCCTTAGTTTTCCTTACCTTATCAATCAGGTTAATTGTTTTTTCCTTTTTCTTTCTTTTACTATTCTGTTGAACCAGAACAGTAATGCTCGGGAGAAAGGAGAACATTTTATTAAAATAGATGACCTGTACATTCTGTTCTAATTTTCTGTTATTCAAGGCTAGAAATGTACTTGAAAAATGAAAGGACAAATTTTCTAGACTTCGATAAATTACTCAGCAATAGTTTTCTTGTTGCATATGTTTCATTACCAAACTAAGTAATAATATCATCAGTGCTTTGATAAAAGGGAATGAGCTTTAGTGGCTTCTTACATGTGATCGTTGGTTCTACCTGTCTTGATCAGAGTTATTGTAGTATATATTCATTCTACCTAGCTTCACTGGCTTTAGTTTTTCATTTTAGCTTATAAAACATAAAATATTCTGCCCATGTAATTAGTTTTTTCTTATCTATGTGTTGATTGCTGAATGTGTGTGTGATAAGGAACAAAGTGCTTTGGACATTGTAGAATTTGGGGAACCTTTGTGGCAGGAGTGCCCAACCCATGAGCCACAAGCCACATGCGGCCCCAGACAGCTAGTAATGCCAGCCTCACAAGATAATTAAAAAATATTTTAAAAATAAAGGAAGTTTGATATCTATATACATTAACTATATTATAAATTTTATGTGTGGCCCAAGACAATTCTTCTTCACTCATTGCAGCTCAAGCAAGCCAAAAGGTTGTACAACCATATTTTATGGCAGGGGTAGTCAACCTGGTCCCTACTGCCCACTAGTGGGCATTCCAGCTTTCATAGTGGACGGTAGGGCTTTGCTGTAACTCTGCTTTATAAATTTTATAAAGTAAAGTTACTTCCCTAATTTATAAATCACCATTACTGGGGAACTGGTGGGCAGTTAGGAAATTTTACTACTAACATAGATACAAAAATGGGTGGTAGGTATAAAAAGGTTGACTACCCCTGCTTTATGGGATCATCTATCTCAGGATCTGTAGTCATGCAATGTCTGGAAACAAGAGCTCTTTCATACATAAAGCCCAAAATATGGACAATTTCTAAACAGCAAATGTAGTACATATTGGGACAGTATGGTTTCCAATCTCATATATCAATGTTTAGAACTATAGAGAGATCTATTCATTCAGTTCTTAAAGCAGTCTTTCCCAACAATTTTGATCACTGGGATGGTTAAAATGCTAGCCAACACATCAGATGACACTAGGTTAGGGGTGGCTTTTTAAAACAAAACAAAACTGATCAGTGGTATGAATTATTAAAATCTTTTCCTCTGCTTCCCACAGAGGCTTGGAGATTCAAACTTGAAGAAATGATCATGAAAAGGAGGAAAATTGATTGAATTCTCTTCCCTAAAATATATTTGTTAATCATTATATTTTAAATATCTTATTTGTAAATTTGCCAGTATAATCATTTCTGGACAATAGAGAATCCAAGCAGTGATTTATGTACTTGCTGTATAAATAAATAGACAAATAAATAAATAATTCAGAGCAATCTGGATTTAGTAGGGCTTGTTTGTTTATTTATTCATTAAATGTATATCTTGCCTTTTTCAGAAGCTCAAAATAATGTCTATTCCGTAGTATTTCCTGTCCATTTTTTTGCATACAAGAATACTACAAGGGAGCTGATAGTGATATAAAAAGGTATATACTATATTGGGGCCTTAGCCTACAGTCTCATAGATTCTCCATTCAAAATAGAACATTAAACTTCAGACTAAACATGAATATAATCAGATTATACACTTTATGGCCTTAGAAATATGAATAAAAAACAACTGATATATCAAAATAAAAATATTTCTAAGAAAAGTCTGTATTAAGTATTTTTAATATTTACGTATTGAAAGCATGATCTCTCTATAACTTTGCAGACGCTCAGATTTTCCCTTAGGTGTTGCTTTCATTAAATTTATATTCTGCCTGACTCCCAGTGACTCTGGCCAGTTTACAGATTATTTAAAACATTTCAAACAAGAAAAATTCCACAGGGAAATTCCACAAGTTGTCAGAAGACACAACTTAATTAAATGTCTGTTATTATCCCCTCTTGGATTTATATACGTTTCACTGAGTTTGTGCAGAGGCTCATGAGTAAATAATAATAATAATAATTCTTAATGAAAGCAGTAAAAATATGGTACCTCTTGAATTCTTATTTTTTAAATCCAGGGATAACCAATATCTGAAAACGTCTGCTTGAAAAGTTGTAGCTTGAAGATCTTTTAATTTTTTTAATGTTTGATTGCTACTTTAATTCTGATACGTGTAAGGAAATACATGAGTCAAAGTCTGAGTACAGATGTGCAGTTGCATGATTGTACACTAAGGTGACCAGGCGTCCCACTTTTGGCGGGACAGTCACAATTTTTAATAATTTGTCCTGTGTCCCGCAATGTGTTCAAAAAGTCCCGATTTTCCAAAAGAAAGAAAACAATTTTAAAAAGGATGCCATTGAAAAAAAAGTTTTTATTTCTCTGAAGTGTCGTTCCCGATGTGGCCTTTAGAGGGCAGTGGTTTCCCTCTCTCCGCTCGGCTCACTCGCAGTGCCTGACGAGGGGCGAGGCTCCTTCCTTTGTTGTGCATGCGCGCACCAGCGCGTGCCGTTTTTCTGCAGGGAAAGTGATGGCTTTCTGGCGGCGGCAGTGCAGCGAGGAGGAGGCTTGGTCCCGGGCCAAGCAGCTCAGCCGTCAGAAGGGGGTTTTTTTGCCCGCTTCTCTTGGGCGCCGCTCTCCCTGCAGCCATTTCTCCCTCTTTCTCCTTTTTGTCCTTTCTCCTCCTTCCCCCCAAAAAGAGAACGAGAGGAAGAAAGAGGAGGTGTGGGGGAGGTAGTGGGATCACTGCTTTCTGAGCTTGGTGCAGCAAGATCCCGCTATCCCCCACCCCACATCTTCTTTCAGAAAGAGGAGGTGTGGGGGAGAGAGTGGGATCGTTGCTTTCTGAGCTTGGTGCAGCAAGGATCCCGCTATCCCCCACCCCACCTCCTCTTTCAGAAAGAGGAGGTGTGGGGGAGAGAGTGGGATCGCTGCTTTCTGAGCTTGGTGCAGCAAGGATCCCGCTATCCCCCACCCCACCTCCTCTTTCAGAAAGAGGAGGTGTGGGGGAGAGAGTGGGATCGCTGCTTTCTGAGCTTGGTGCAGCAAGGATCCCGCTATCCCCCACCCCACCTCCTCTTTCAGAAAGAGGAGGTGTGGGGGAGAGTGGGATTGCTGCTTTCTGAGCTTGGTGCAGCAAGGATCCCACTATCCTACTATTTTATTTTTCTTTATGTATACTGAGAGCATATTCACCAAAGACAAATTCCTTGTGTGTCCAATCACACTTGGCTAATAAACTATTCTATTCTACTTTACTTTACTCTACTCTACTCTACTCTACTCTACTCTACTCTACTCTACTCTACTCTACTCATTTCTATTTCAATTCTAACAAGGAGTTTAGCTTCTCTCTCTTGAAAATGTAAGGTAGCATAAGACATTATAATGCAAGCTAGCCTTAACTTTCAAACAGTTCATTTAGTGACCAAAGTTACAATGGCATTGAAAAAAGTGACTGATGACCATTTTTCACACTTAGTGACCATTTTCACACTTAGCAACCGTTGCAGCATCCTCATGGTCACGTGATCAAAATTTTGATGTTTGGCAACAGATTCGTATTTATGATGGTTTCAGTGTCCTGGGGTCATGTAATCGCCTTTTGTGACCTTTTGACAAAATATAAAAATTTTAATCAAGCCCCTCCCCCCCAGTCAATGGTGTCCCTCTTTACCAATCTGAAAATCTGGTCACCTTACTGTACACTAAATTTTATCTCTTCATGGTGGGTGAGATGGGACTAAAGAATAACTGCCTCAAGAACTGGAAAACTGTTCAATAACAACATTCACATTCAACATTCTGTGGCTGAGACTAAAAATAAATGTATATTTTATAATGAAAATGATTAGTTTAAATTTTGAAAGGATGTGTTACACCAAAGAGAATTTTTTGTCTGGATGTTTTGTCAGTATAACATTAAGATGGGAAAAATCCATGAATTCTCTTCTCTGGACAGGAAATTTTCTACTAACTCCCTGGGTTGGGTTGCCTGCATTTATAACTAAATGGGTCCATTTCCCCCAATATGTTGTAATTGTGAGAAATGCTTAATCTGACATTAATTTATATTTTTAAAACATGCCTCCCTTCCACTCCCCAATTCCAGTTGGACTGGAACTATAGTAGCAAAATAATTACTTCCTTTCTTCCAAATTTCTCTCTAGCATGTGGTTATAGCTGTTATGCTTCATGGTTTCTACATGACAATTCTCACCACAGAGAAAAATGAAATATTGTTTTTAACCCATGCCACAGATTTCACAATAGTAAAATCTTCTTGCATATCTTAAAATAATAAAAGTTTATTTCCCCCTCCGCTAGTTCCCCCCACAGCAATGAGAGAGTGCATCAACTTTCCTATGAAAGGGTTTGCTTTTTTCTAGAATACCTCAGATCATTATTGCTCTTCATTTTGTGGGAGCCTAATTTAGTTCACTGGCACTGTTGTATATAATTTCTCTTCAGTGCCATTTGTTTGATTGTTAAAGTGCTGACCATATAATATAGTGAAGCTTCCTAAAGATGCTATGGTACAGGTCTATTGACCAAACTTCTACCATTTCGCTCCTATGTAGCCATCACAGTGGTGGTCTTTAATTACACGTGGGAGGTTTTCAGTTTGGGAAAAACTGACATCAGAACCCCAATTTTAATGTTCCTTTTGTGAGCCCATGCAATTTTTTTAAAGGAACACATTTACTGTTTTACTGTTTTTACAATTATATATTTGTTGTAAAATAAAATTGGTAGGAAGTTATGCATACATGTATGCATGCAGTTGCTATATATGAGCTTCAATCACTTGAGTGGAAAAAGCAGTAAATTATATATTGAACTGCTAACTGGTGTGAAGGCCTTGTGGTTTCCATGGTAACTGGGCTGGAAATAGCTCCATGTGACATCAGAATGGTACAGGTAGAGTGAGATCTAGCCTTCCCCTCCCCCTCAAAAGAGCAGAATTGGTACAAAATATAAGACATGTATTAGCAAGTTAGTAATACATTGACATTTGCACTTAACATATTTAAATGTTAGACAACCAAAGGTGGGTATGTTTTTTATCTCTAGTTAATTAAAAACAAATTTTGATAAGATTCTAGAAGTGTATCCCTTTCCAATATCTTTTCAGATAATACAATGCATATTAAGTACTCAACTAAATCTGAATTAACTGAGGCAATCTATTCGGAAACAACAGCTTTTATTTATCAACTACAATACACGCTAGTCAGAACAGAACAGAGAACTCCGGTTTGACAGCTATTTATAGTGCGGCTGTCAAACCGGCAACCAATCAGAACAATGTTAGCTCCCGCTGACGACACCTACACGAACCAGCCAATCCTGGCACCTGCTGGTGCTGATTGACACCTTGCGGTAGCCTTGGTTCAGATACAGCAATGCAAATGGAAGCTGATAAAAAAGAGGGGTGGGTGGACCCCTTCTCTGTTGTAAATATAAAGATGATTGCCATTATTTCATATGCATACAGCTTGACTTTCTTTGTCAAGGTTTTTCAAAGTGTTTTGTGATGGAAGTGACAAGAGAACCAATGAGTTGATTGTTATAAGATAAAATATTGCATTAATATGATCATTTTTACACTTCAATTGCAAGTGAGAGTGTTTAATTAAAAAAAATCTCATAATCAAACTGTTAGATATTAATTTTAACAACTATACAGAATTCAGCACACCAGTTAAAATAGTATGACTGAAAACTGTTGGTATACTATAGCCCACTGCCTTCCTTGGACCTTTATTTTAGAGCAGCTACTTCCATCCTAGTGTCCCAGATATATTGGATTAATGTCATGGCGAATTGCTGGGATTGCAAGAAGCTGCAATCTCAACACATCTGCTTATATTAAATTGAAGGCAATTACAGTTAAAATGGGCAGCCTTATATATACAGTGAATTTTCTGCTTTTGACCAAAAAAGTTTGGTTGGCTACAATTAGAAACTAAATGGGCCATTTACCTTATGCGTGGCCTCGCTTCATGCATATTACTGACTTATTCTTGGAAGTACTAATACTTTCCAGCTCCCATTACTCAAATCACCTAAACTATTTATCTAGGATTTTGTAGAGCACATATCTAAGGCAGAATATAAGCAAATAGTCTGAACCGACAAAGATGAAGTCAGGAAAGCTAAGCTCAAAATGAAATAAGTCTTGCAACAAAAGTCAAAAATAACAAAAGGAATGCTTTTTTCAAATATAAAAAAGAAAAGCAAAAAGTTAAGGAAATGATTGGTCCATGAAAGGGAGAAAATGGCAAGAAGGTGACAAGCAGCAAGGAAAAAGCAGAACTGCTTACTATATTTTTCGGAGTATAAAACGCACCAAGATTTTGAAGAGGCAAATTAAAATAAAAGTTTTTGCACTCTGCAGATCTTCCAAAAATGGCCCATTTTTCACGAAAACGGGCCCATTTTTTTAAAAAAAGGGCATGAATAGCCTTTAGAAGGTTATAGAGTGCTCCTGGGGGCTGGGGGGGGGATTGAGCAAAAATCGGCCAGTTTTTGCTCATTTCTGCCCTTCTCAGCCCCTAGGCGCACTGTATAAGCCCCCTAAAGGGTCTGCACAGCCATTTTGGGGGAGGGGTGGAGTTTCAGGAGGCACAAAATGCTGTATTCAGTGTATAAGATGCACCCAGATTTTCAGCCTCTTTTTTGAGGGAAAAAGGTGCGTCTTATACTCCAAAAATACGGTAACTAAGTTTTAGCATCTTCCTTTACACACACAAATCAGTTCAACCGTTCAGAAAAAACACTGTAAAATACTGAGTAGGAATGCAAGTCAAATAAGCAAGAAAATGGTATGAGAACACCTATTCATCCAAGACGAGTTGAAATCATCAAGACCAGATGGATTATACTCCAAGGTTCTGAAGCAATTGGCAGGTGTATTTTCACATCTTTCAAAAATCCTGGCACACTTGAAAAATACTAGACTGGAAAGGGGCTGATATAGTTCCATCTTCAAAAAGAGGGGAAAATGGATCCAGGGAACTTCAGATCAATCAGTCTGACATCAATATCTGGGAAGATTCTGGAAAAGATAATCTGTGAACATCTAGAGACTAAACAAAATTATAACCAGAAGCCAAAGCAGGTTTGCCAAAAATAGTTCATGCCAGACAAAACCTATTGCATTCTTGAGCAATGTGAGCAAGTTAGTGGAACAGATAAATGCTGTATAATTTACTTGGACTTTACTAAGGCATTTGATAAAGTAGACCATAACCTACTACTTGATAAGAAAAATATTGGTGATAGCATCACCATCAGATGGATTCGAAACTGGCTGGCCAACTGAACTCAACATGTAGTCCTTAATAGAACTGCATCTACATGGAGGGAAGTATGTAGTGGGGAACTCCAGGGTATCATTATCTTAGACCCAGTGCTCTTCAATATCTTCATCAATGGTTTAAACAAAGGAATAGAAGGGGAACTCATCAAATTTTTAGACAATATCAAGCTGGTAGGAATACATAACACTTCAGAAGATAGAGAAGGATCTCCATAGTCTTGAACACTGGGCTGTATTTTAAAAAAAATGAAATTCAGGGCTGAGAAAAGTAAGGTTCTATATTTAGGCAAGAAAAACCTAATGCACAGCTATAGAATAACTGGTAACTGGTTCAATAGTAATAGCTGCAAGAAGGATCTGGGAGTCCTAGTGGACAGTCACTTAAATATGAGGTAGCAGTGTGCTATAGCTGCCAAAAAGCCAACAGTCCTAGACTGCATTAACAGAGGAATAGAATCAAGACCACATGAAGCATTAATGCCACTTATAATTTCACACTTGCATTCAAATTTTGTTGCCAAACAAAAATTTTGTTTTGTTGAGAAACAACAATGATTAGGGAACTGGAGGCTAAAACATACAAGAACGGTTATAGGAATCGAGGATGTCTAGTTTAATAAAAAGATGGAGTAGGGTAACTTGATAGCTATGTTCCAATATCTAAGGGGCTGCCACAAAGAAGAGCAGTCAATCTAATCTACAAAGCACCAGAAAGCAGGACAAGAAATAATGGATGGAAACTAATCAAAGAGGGAACCAACAGTTAGAACAATTAATCAGTGGAACGATTTGCCTCCAGAAGTTTTGTGTGGTCCAACACTGAAGGTTTTAAGAAGAGAATGGATGACCATTTGTCTGAAATGGTATAGGGTTTCCTTTCTGAGCAGAGGGTCGGACTAGAAGACCTCCAACATTATTTCCAACTCTGTTATTATTACTGAGTATTTAAAGGGATGAAGTGAAAGGAACAAGAGAAATAAAAGGTAAACTTGGAATATCAAATTAGTCAAAGAACAGGCTTTTTCTCATTATTGTATAATTCACTATACTAGCCTTCTGAATATGTTCTATGCAGACTGTATCTTCTGTTTATGCTTAGTAGATTTTCCACAGAATGACAATACTCTAATACAAAAGCAATGCATGTAAATAAGATGAGAAAATTACATGTAAATGTGTGGATTTAATTTGAACCAAAACGAATTAGTGCATGCTTGGATGTGTGTGAAAGAAAAGTGATGATGTGCAAAGATATCAGATTACTCTATCTGAAAGTAATCAGTAAATCTGGATCAAAAATCTTTGGGGATTTCTCTGCTCCTTCAAATAGTGCTACTACCCTTAGGGAGAGATAAATAATTTGGCTCCATGTCATGTAGGCCTTTAAAAGTGATAGTCAGCACCTTGAATTAAATCTAGAAAGAAACTAGGAGCTAGTGCAGCTTGCATAGCATTGTAATGGGGCACACTGCCCAATTTGACTGCATGTACCATTCTGGACCGGTTGTAACTTTTGGGTGATCTTCAAGGGGAGCCCAGTGTACAGCTAGTGCTAATTAATGTAATTTGCTAGTGCCTTTACCTGTATGCTCCCAATCAGAGATGGGTTGCTCCCAGTTTGGCTGAACCGGTAGTGGAATTCAGGCCTGGGTCACAAAACCGGCAGCGACCGAGGCCTGCCACACCCCCGAACTAGTTCCCTTGCTGCTGTTGGCCTGCTGCCATTTTGATTTTTAGTGACTGCATGTGCACAGTTGACTGTAAATTATTCTGCGCATGCATGAACAGTTTACATTGAACAGTGCGCGTGCACGTAGTAAACCGGCAGTAACCCACCCACTTTCCAGAACACATGATGTATGTTTGTCTAGTTATTGGCAATTCTCTTTTTGTCCCCCAGTGATTCCTATAAAGAGATTGCTGTGAACCACCATTCCTTTGTTGTATTTAAAAGGTTTCTGCTAGCTATGCATGTAAAAGGACAATTTTCCAAATTGGTGCTGGATCCAAGTAGCAATTGTGGCACATTGCTGCAGTGGATTGAGTAAAGGAGGAGAAAGATAGCTTGAGTAATGTCTGGAGAGAGGAGGAGGGAGAGCAACCCCCTCCCCCCCCCAATTCCCACTCCATGCAATAGAAAAATATAGAAATTGCTAACACTCCCTCCATCCTTAAGGCTATTTAAAAAAAGCACCAGGGAATATTTTGCTTCCTTCGGTTCTTGCAGAAGGAAACCAAGAACACCACACACACACCCCCAAAAAAACCCACACCCTCAGATCAATCTCAGTTCGGCTTGCTTAGGCTGTGCTACCAAATTTGCTGAAACATTTTTTACTACCTTCAAAAACTCAAAATAGTCCAGATGAAACCTAGTTTATTTTAAAGTAGAACTACAAGGTGATGTACATTTAATTGTCTCTATATCAAAAAATCTGTGAGGGAAACTATCATATTCAGGATCTGTGATCAAAATGTTACAGCAGGAGATCAAGAGCTAGGAAGTGGAGGGGAGGTAACCAGGTATTCCTTCTAATGAGAAAATAAATCACAAATTTTGGAGAGCTGTAGCATAGGGTTGAAATCACATCCATGTAATGCCATGTTAGACAGTGAATTTTGTCAACCAGCACACACTACCGTAGTTTCCTGTGGCATTAAATAGAAATAACCTCATAAATAGCTGCTGTGAAAACTACACTCTAGTAAAGGGAGTCCTCGACCTACAACCACAATTGAGCCCAAAATTTGTTATTAAGTGGGACATTTATTAAGTGAGTTTTGCTCCATTTTATGACATTTTGCTACAGTTGTTAAGTGAATCACTACAGTTGATAAGTTAGTAACCCAGTTGTTAAGTGAATCTGGCTTCCACATTGACTTTGCTTGTCAGAAGGTTGCAAAAGCTGATCACATTACCTTGGGATACATCAACAGTCATAAATAGGAACCAATTGCCAAGCGGCTGAATTTGGATCATGTGACCATGGGGATGCTGCAAAGGTTGTAACTGTGAAAAATGGTCATAAGCCACATTTTAAAGTGCCATTGTAACTTTGAACAGTCACTAAGTGAACTGTTGTAAGCGAGGACTGTACTGAAAATGTGGGTACACTATACTGAAATGGAAACAGAAATAAATGAGGTCAGCTACCAAATACGGGGATATAGAGTTGACTCTTAATAAAACAAAAACCCTATATGAAAGTGAGTTCAGTGTAAGTCAGAACAGTATATTTGTTACTCACATCCTTATATTTTCATAAAGGGAGTAATACTGCCGTTTCAAATAAAGGATAAGGCTTTACTGAGATTAGATATCAGAAATATGGTTTATAAACTCAGCTGAATGAATTATGGAGCCCAAAAATAAAAGCATATACATATGAATTAAAATTCACAATATGTTTTGAGTATGTCAGAGTTTGGTAGAAGATGTTTTGGGCACCACATTGCATAATTTTATTTTTTTATTATTAAATTTATTTGTTACCCATCTTGCTGTGGGGCTATTTTGGGCAGCATGCAATGGTAGAATGTAAAATTATAAAAATGTAAATATAATAATAGTAAAACAATGAAACAATAAAAATAAATAATGAAAATTCAGCAAACTGAATTAAAAGATGGGTGGGGAAGGGAGGAGGATTCGTAGGGGGGTGTTGAGGTCTAATATTAGTTTAATAGCCACCCATAAATAAATAATAAAGTTTATTTTTAAATCAAAATTAACCAGTGTCTTCATTTACTTCTTATAACAATAACATGGATGTTGTTTTGTATTGCCGCCTTCTTTCAACATCCCAGTTTAATTTACAACCCCAGGATTTATTGATGAATTAGCCATCCAATATTAAGCAGTTCCAGAGTCTGCTTAGGTTTTCAAAATCAGCCAAGGTCAACTCAATGTCACATAATTCCTATAACTTATCTTTTAGAAACAGTTGATAGCCAGGACACAGTGTTGTATTTTTTAATAAAATTGTATTGCTTTTAAAATAATATCAGAAAAGGAAAAAACCTGACAAAGGACAAAGATACATACATTATCAAAAATACATAACAAGTGCTTAAAATCAAATGAAAAAATGTAACAGAAAAATAAAATATAGAATACATGTTGTTACAACAGTAAAGAGTTACAAATCTATATACTGTACTTTATACAGAAAATATTATAATTTTTTTAGTTTTGTACGCTATCCAGAGTCATTTGCTTGTGAGATGGGCACCTAAATAAATTAGATAAATAAATAAATATAATTAATACAAACATTATGTATACACACATAAGTGTGTGTCGGGCATGAAATCCTCATATCTTCGCTATTGGTTTGGAACTGGGCGCACGTGTGCTCTTCACTGGTACGCGGTGCTTCTGTGCATGCGCAGAGCATCCGTGATGACATCTGGGCAGGTAGGCGGAGCCTTTCACTACTGCCACTACCGGTTCACTCAAACTGGGGCAAACCAGCAGAATACCACCTCTAGTGTGTGGGTGCATGTATGTATGTGTATATATACTCAGCTATCAGAAATTCTGATTTTTTTATATGTACGTTTGTTATTATCAGATCAGTATGACTCAGTCTCCTTTAACATAACTAAATTTTGTTATGCTGTCTGTAAAAGTGGACAATACAATTCTCATGATGATACCTCAGTGATGGATGTGTGTTTATCCTCACTATCCTAATCACATACAAGAAAGAAAAAATGTTATCAATCAATGTAAGTGTGGTAAATTCCTCTAGCAAATGTACCCCTCCCTCCAACTAATTAAATCTAACTCTAATCAGTGGGCATCAGTATTGACCTCTCCCTTTTTATATATATTAATCTCACAGATAAGATCCCAGAGTAGTGAAAGGTAAAGACAATTGTTTGCCTATATAAAAAGGGCAAGAGGAATGACACAGTTAATTATAGGCCAATTAGCCTATTGTACATCATTAACAAATTACTTAACAGGCAATTCACCAAACTCAATACCTGGGTTACAGATGAAAGAATAAGCAACACCAAGTAAGTGGGTTTCCAATCAGGACAATGCATAATGTTATATCATTTAGCTGATAAACAGAAATCATTCTGATCTGACTTTATTTACAGCCTTTGTTGATTTTTAAAGCAGGATTCAGTAATATTTCTGAGATTAGACTCTGGGACATTTTGACTGGATCAATTACTCTTGTTGCTAATTCATAAGTTTTACAAAAAAGCAACTTGGTAGGGTCTGTCTGATTTCAGCTAGACATTCAAATAGGTCAAATAAGGAGTCTTTTAGCTTCATTGATTTTTTAATATAGCAACTTCAAAAAAAACAACAGAAAAAAGGCAGTGGTCCATCAAGTCATAAATTAGAACAAGTTCAATGATTTAAATATTTGGGAATAGTCTTTCAGGCTTCTAGAAAACTAACATCTTTGAATAATTCTGTCGCATCCCAGTACCAATTAAATTGTTTATGGCTAAAATAAAGTTGCACAACTATTTTATGTTAAATAACTTGGCCCCTTCACAAATCTATGAGCTTATGAAACTGTTTAATTGAGCTTCCTTAGGACATATTTTGTTTCTTCAAAAAGTGTTCCTAATGCAATTTTGAGGCTTGTTCCAAGATTTTATCTTTATGGCTCTGAATCCTGTTTGATCCTAATGGGCTGTTACCTCAGCTGTTTACAAAAAGTGAACAATCTTGTTGGTATCAAACTTGTATGAACAAATTATGCAGTCTCAGTCTTTCTTCACAAAATGTAGGTCAATCAACCTTTATGGGAAAAGCAATAAATTAGAACATTGATCATCAAAATAATCTCACCATTGTTCCTGAATTTCATCATTCAATGTTAGATTACTGCAAGCCCTCTGTCATGGGGTATTTATACTGTGTGACACTGAGTAAATATAGATGGACTTTCTCTAGAGTTAACCATTTGTCTGAAATGGTATAGGGTTTCCTGAGGAGTGGGACAGCAAGTTTCCTGAGCAGGGAGTTGGACTAGAAGATCTCTAAGGTCCCTTCCAACTCTGTTAATCTGTTTTTCTATTAATGATTTCCCTTCTGCTTGTTTGGGGGGAGGTATATTTCATAAGCTCCTTATTTTTAGAAACTTGCCCTTATGGCTGTAGATAGGTAGAAACACTTGGCTACATGTTCTTACAGTGTCCCTTATGTGAAGATACACTTTACCATCTTCAATTATTTCCAAATTTTCAGGTCATATAGGTAGATTTTATGTTCAATATCATTTAAAGAATGCTAACTATTTACTCACATTCTAAGTCTGTAGTAAAGAAATTTTGATTTCCAGTTTCTCTATTCTTGTTCATTCTCACAAACAATTTGTCTGTGTTTGGTGAATAAACAGTTCAAACCACTATTCAGAATGAAGATCTTGATGGAACATGTTCTTAGGTGCTCTTCTTCAAGACTTCAAGCATTTAGAATCCCGCAGGATTTTCAGCTCATTTGCTGGAATTTCAAGACAAGGGATCTCACAAAGGTGATCCAAGGACTTGTCAGAAAGTGGGGGGGGGGGATATCCATCCATGATTTCTCTTTTTCTATTATATTGATATTCCCATAAACATCTTGAATTGGTTTACCATAAAAAGTAGCTTAAATATTGGTAAAAGCATATATTAAACAAAATGCAAGTACAATAAAATAGCATAGTTAAGCCAACAATAGGGAAGCTAAAAATATAAGAATGGCATTAACACATTTGCCATAAAACAAAACTAAAACAAAATGAGCTGAGGTGGCGCAGTGGTTAGGGTGCAGTATTGCAGGCCACTTTAGCTGACTGTGATCTGCAGCTCAGCGGTTCCAATCTCACCGGCTCAAGGTCGACTCAGCCTTCCATCCTTCCGAGGTGGGTGAAATGAGGACCCGGACTGTGGGGGCAAGTTGCTGACTCAATTTGCTAAAAAAATTGTAAACCGCTTAGAGAGGGCTGAAAGCCCTATGAAGCGGTATATAAGTTATAATAAATAAATAAATAAATAAATAAATAAATAAATAAATAAATAAATAAATAAATAAATAAATAAATAAATAAATAAATAAATAAAACTGCCACACATCCTTAATCTATACTCATTCCTCTTCTTATCCCATTTAATCTTATTTATGCTATTTTTTTCAAAAACTCAAAAGCACATTATCATAAAAGATTTCTCTTTCTCCTCAATTAAGAATTGCTAATACAGATAGTCCTTCACCATTAGAGCCATTTGTTTAGTGACCATTTGAAGTTACAATGGCCCTGAAAAAACTGATTTATGACTGTTTTTCACATTTACCAACATTGAAGGATCCCCATGGTCATGTGATCAAAATTCAGACATTTGGCTCATATTTAAGATGGTTGCAGTGTCCTGTGGGTTATGTGTTCACCTTTTATGACCTTCTGACAAGCAAAGTCAATGGGGAAGCAAGGTTCACTTAACAACCGTGTACCAACTTAACAACTGCAGCAATTCATTTAACTGTGGTACTTAAAATGCCACTTTTTTCAGTGCTATTGCAACTTCAAATAATCACTAAATGAACTGCTGTAAGTCAAGGACTACCTTTACACAGTTCTGGTAACCACACTGGAATGAAGTTGAATTGGAAAATGCAGAATAGGACAAGCAAAATGATTAGAGGTGATTTGAATATCTTCATTATGAGAAAGGGCTAGAATGTTTGGGAGTATAACAGAGAATAATGATCGAAGGACATAACAACAATGCATAGCATGGAGAAAGTAGACAGGGAAAAAGTTTTTTCTGTCTCAAATCATTAGGACTGGGATCATCCAATTAACCTCTTTAAAAGCAAATTTAAAATAGAAAAAGAACTATTTCTTCACACAGTGCATACTTTTAACATGCCACCACAAAATGTAGTGATAGCCACTAGCTTGAATGACTTCAAAAGGAGATTTTATAAATTTGTGGAAGATGGGTGTATCAAATAGTATTGATCTTGCAGGTCCTAAGTTACTTCCATGTCTGATCCAGCAGGGTTGTTCTTATATAACAAGAAGGCATAATATATGTACAAGATTTCATGCTATAGAAAAGAAAAGGGAGCACCACACCTACTCTGAATTTAAAGTCCAGTTTATAAAACAAGAAGAGGGTAAAGCTATACCTAAGGAAAAAAGCCTCAAGGATAGAATGGGCTGTGATAAAAGTGTCATGTGCACCTAATAGACTTTGAAATTTTCACTTCCTTTTATTTTGGGAGGAGGAATTCATTACATTCATTAGGCAGCATCCAATTCTTTTTATAATGCAAAGCACTAAAGGGCTGAAAGTTGTTAAAACATCTTTAGGGGCAGCAGGACACTAAAGGCAGAGCAGATAGTACATCCTTTTCACATGTGTTGTCCTCCTAAGAATTGTTTGCTTTGGTTTGTGTTGGGATTCTTTTGAGCAGCAATGTAATATAAAGCGTTTGACTAGTGATAACACAATAGGGTCCAATAGGTACCAGTCTCCCTTTAATCTCTTTAGCTAAGGGGTGTCAAACTTGCGCCATCACAGTGGCGTCACAGTATTGGGAATTTTCCCCACTTCACTAAACCAGGAGTGGGCGTGACCGGCACATGACACATCCAGCCTGTGGGTCCCAAGTTTGACAGCCCTACTCTAGCTCCTAAGTAGAATACTTGCCTTGGTTATTGGATGATAACAGGGAGCCATGGCAGCTTAATCCTGCATTAAGAAAACTACCATAAGTTATGATGGATGCTTACGACAAATCATTCCATTTCCATCATTAATGTCCTTATATAAATCTTTGTTACATTTGCATCTGGAGTAAACGTACAGTTCTCTGATTCGTCATACTACATTCTCTACATTATTTATTACAAATGTTTAGGTCATTGGGTATGTATTAGTTACTCCATTAACCATTTTAATTTGTGTTGTAGGTCTTATCTTCTATAAGAATATTTACCTGCTGTAAACTTGTGCGCAATGGACTCTTGATCTTACAGTATTTACAATCTCCCACAATCCTTTTCATTGTTTGTAATTTCTGTTGCTGACATTTAATTACTGGTCTGCATTTATGAATCTAATACAATATTTGGCAGGCAACATCATGAGCCAATCAATGCTTACTTTTGGCTCAGTAGGAGAGTGAAATGCTTTTATCTAACCAGAGCCCTTCTCATGAGTATTTATTTATTGATTCATTCATTCATTCATTCATTCATTCATTCATTCATTCATTTATTATATGGCAAAAATGTTAAAAAGCACATCACAATTACAACTCTATCATGTATTGAATATATATATTAAATAGTCTACCTTTGAATTTATAAATAGAATAAATAGTTTCACATTTGAGCTACCGGTGGAATGGAGTAACAAAATAAATTGCTGATCCTTCACTATGATTCATGCTTTTCTGTGCCTAAATGTATCATTTGGAAAACTCTTCAGTGAGTGGTGTATGATAGATTATAAAAATAATAAAAATAAATTGTAAGTTCCTAAAGTGTATATTGTGCTATGGCACCAGTACTTCGTTACTTTAAAAAACTTTGTACAGTTTGCAAAGTAGTGTGTGAGCAGTTTTTCAAATAAATGAACGGCTGTTTTCCCAGCAGTTGTGATCATGATTGTATATTCCTAAAGATTTGGGAAGGGAGGGGAAGAGCGAAGGCAGATAAACAAAGGATATCTGAAAAGAGAAGCTCCGTTAACAGAACACTAAACCTTTCTTGAGGGGGTGGAAGAAAAAAAGGTTTATTGCAGCAGAGTGTAATGTCTGAGCCAAAATGTGGCAAGAATTGGAAATAAACAGGAATAAGCAAGTCTAAAAACTGTCATAAAAATACTCAACATATCTGTTGGTACATGATAGTATCTGTAATAAATTACAATGACATCAAAATGGCAAGTTTGTGATGATGTCAAACAAATGCTGCAGTTAGGTATTTGCATTGTATCTGACACAAGTACAAAAATCATAGCATTTGTGTGATACTATCACACATGTTGTCATTCGCACTTCCAATAGATGTTCACATTTTGTGTGTCTTAATGTAGTTGTAAAAAGAGTTGCATTATTTGGTATTTGCAGCTTTCACTGATCTATTAATACATTTTTTAAAGTTCCCTTTCATAAAGTTTTATAAAAAGAAATACTTTTTCCAGGTAATTTTATTCCCTTCTGTTTGTGAGCATGCTCTTTGGTTCTTGAATAGGCCCTTATGGCTTTAGGTAATTGCTGCCATAGAGAAATGTTAGTTTCTCGGGACTTCCTTTCTTCCCACATCAAAAAGAAAACAGTGGGAGGTAGGCAAATCAATTTGCCAGATGTTGTCTTCTAAATCCTATTCCTGGTTCTGAATTGGTATCAAACCCAATAGAGTCAAATGCCTGAAGCAGAGCTTTCACATGCGCTCCCTTTAGAGCATTGCTAATGATCTGTTCACCTACCAGCCCATCCTTCAAAGCAGATCCTTTCATCCTGCTGAAAACAGAGTTTTTAGTTAATTGGCTGAAAAATGTACTTTACCCTTCAAGATATTCACACAGACACAGTCTGTAGTAGGTTCTTCCAGCTGCACAGGCTACTAGAGTTGAAAAAATAACTGATCCAGTTAACCTGAGGTGTTTTTTTTCTTGTTTAGCTTAGATCAAGCATTGATTGTTTCAATGGTTACAGGGGGGGGGGGGGGGGCAGAAAAAGACTACAATATTTCCTACTAAATTTTAATTGGTAGCAAGTAAATATTCTTTGTTTTTAGATTTGGTTTACGAGTGTTGTCTCTTCTGGATAGTGAATGTAAGGGTATTTCTATCATGCAGAGTGTATGCATAATCTCTATCTTAAAATAACATAACTATATAAATTTACTCTATGCCAAAAATCAAATGTGAAGAATCAGCAAAGAAGTTGCAGTAGGTTTCATATAAAATAAGTTATCACTATCACTCTTTAAATATCCCACAACTCCTAATCATTTCTGTCTCTTTCTTCTCCATGCATGTTTATCAGCATCATATAATTAAACTCCTTTCAGAAAGCTTAAGCATTTCCTGTTTCAAATAGAAAGAGGGTAGACACTGGTGGAGGAAAAACAAAATTGGTTGGTGACAACAGTTTTTCCAGTCCTAACTGTATACTGCATTTCAGATGCTAAATTGTATACTGCATTTCTTAAAGTGGTACATGGAAATAACATACCAGTAGTAGTACAATAATCTGGCAATGGACAGATATGATTATTGCATGCTCTTGAAATATATTGTAATACTTTTCATATCACAGATGCAGTTTGTCTCATGACTTTGCATTTATATAATAAACAACAGGACATTAAACTAGCATTTCTTGCAGTCTTCCAAAATAGTAAATTATACTTTAGCTATTGGTTAAGGATGAAAGCATACGCCTGTTTACCTGGAAATAAATGCATTCAGTAGTAGATATATTGCTGAAGAAATATTTATAATCTTCCGGTCGAGACAAAATTGTTTTTGGCTAGATTCCTGCTGTATTTTAAGAGACATATAAGAACATTCTTCACATCCCCTTTTATATCAGTTCTAACATTTCTGAATTGAAAACATAGCTATTGTTATAAATGGTATCTTGCAATGTTTTCTGTTTTTTAGTGGCAGTCATTAAAAATATTGCTGTGTCTATCCTCCTCCCCCCTCCCCATCTGTTATGTGCAGCAGAGAAACGAATTTATAGGACTAATATGAATTCTTAGTCCAGCACAGTTGCTACTGATTCATGTTTTGAAATGGAGAGAAGGATGATTAAACACGTCTCTCCTATTTTCAAGTTCTCATCATGTTAGGTCCATCCAAACTTTGTTCGCCTTCCTCCTGTTCTGAAACCAATCGTAGTTCCTTTTTATATACTGTCTTTATTTACCAATTTAATTTTCTTTCATTCTGTATATATCCAAACCACCTTAATATACTTTTTTCATATTGGTCACTCATTTCACATGTTTATTCTTTACTCTAACACTTCTTGTTTTTACTATATATATTTCTTAATTACTGTACCAGATTTCTATGGGTAGTCCTCCACCTAAAGCCATTTGTTTAGCAACTGTTTGAAGTTACAACAGCACTGAAAACAATGACTTAAAACTAGTACTCATACTTACAACTTCACAGCATTCCCACGATCACAGTCAAAATCTGGGCACTTGGCAATCAGCATGTACCAGTATTTACAATGGATGAAGTGTCCCAGTGTCATGTAATTGCCCTTTGTGACTTTCTCAGCCACATTGTGGCAAACAAAGTCAATGAGGGAAGCTGGATTCACTTAATGACATGATTCATCTAACAACTGCAGTGATTCATTCAACATCTGTGGCAGAAAGGTGGTAAACTTGGGTACAACTGTTTGTCTAACAAAGGAAATTCTGGTTCCAATTGTAGTCACAAGTCGAGAACTACCTGTATTGCATTAAACTACTATGTTTCTCCTTGTATACACATCTTTCACTATCCTGTAAAAAACTGGAGAGCAGCATATTCTTAAACCACCTAAGTGTCACTTATAACAATAAATATTTATTTTTTGCAACAGGGGTATTCCATACCCCAAAGAAAGAACTTTTGGAATAGGAATTAATACCAATATCTTCACAAACATTTTAGATGATGGGATAGAAGGAGAACTCATCATTGCAGACGACAACAAGCTGGCAGGAATAGCCAACACTCCATAAGAAAAGGTCAACAGACTTGAACATTGACTCCTATTTAACAAAATAAAATTCAATTCAGAGGTGAGACAAGTAAGTCTCTACACTTAGGCAAGAAAAGTTAACTGTACTAATATAGAATAGATGGTACCTGGCTCAGTGATGGTAATTGTGAAAAGAATCTTGAAGTCCTAATGGACAATCACTTAAATATGAGCCAGCAGTGTACTGCAGCTGCCAAAAAAACTAATGTTGTCCTAGGCTGCATTAACAGAGAGATAAAAACAAGATCACATAAAGTGTTAGTACCACTTTTAGTGTCTTAGTAAGACTACACTTGAAATATTGCATCCAGTTTTGATTGCCCTAATATAAAAAAGATGTTGAGACTCTAGAATAGGGGTGTCAAACTTATTTTCATTGAAGGCCACATCAGCAGTGTGTCTGACCTCAGGGGGCCAGGGTGGGCATGGCCAGCTCAAAGTCACTCATGTCGGGGGTGCCTGTAGTGGCCTGAGCACTGTGCAAGTGAAAACAGGCTCCTGAGCTCTGCTTTTGACTGTGACGACCTCCTGCAACCTTCTGCCAGCAAAAACAGAATTCAGGAAGACCTCCTCCATCCTCATGAGCTCCGTTTTCGGCTGTGACAGCCTCCTGCAACCCTCTGCCAGTGAAAACAGAGCTCAGGAGGCCATGGTCCTCCCAACCTCTGTTTTTGCTGGCAGAAGCACCACGGGCTGGTCTTTCACTGTTTTCAGGGTGGCCCTGTGGGCCAAATCTAAGCATCCCACAGGCCGGATCCAGCCGCCAGGCTTTGAATTTGACACCCCTGCTGTAG
The DNA here is from genome assembly GCF_051295495.1 of Thamnophis sirtalis. Taxonomy (NCBI): domain Eukaryota; kingdom Metazoa; phylum Chordata; class Lepidosauria; order Squamata; family Natricidae; genus Thamnophis; species Thamnophis sirtalis. The sequence goes on along the minus strand of NW_028261389.1, from coordinate 32,493,730 downwards.
AAAGAGAACAGGAACAAAGACAATTAGGGGACTGGAGGCTAAAACATATCAAGAATTGGATATTCTTGTTCAGCAATGGCTGAATGGCGAACCTTTTTTGGCTCGCGTGCCATGGGGGGGAGCACAGGGGGGTCATTCACAGGCATGCTGCACCTATAAGGCAATGCACGACCCCCCAGTGCGCATGCACGCATGAGAGGTGCTCCCCCATTTTTCCATGCTTTTTTCACCCTCCCCAGGCTCCTGAGGCTTTATAGCCTGGGGAGGGCGAAAACAGCCCCCCCTGCCCCCAGAGGCCCTCCGCAGGCTTCAGAGACCTTCAGGAGGCTTCCCTGAAGCCCCCGGAGGACTAAAAACCACCCTACAAGCTCGTAGGGTGGTTTCTAGTCCTCCGGAGGCTTCAGGGAAGCTCCTGAAGCCTTAGGAGGGCCTCCGGGGGTGGCAGGGGAGGCTCTTTTCACCCTCCCCAGGCTCCTATAAAGCCTCGGGAGCATGGGGAGGGCAAAAAATGGCATGCGCGCTGGCCAGCTGACAGGGCAACGCCTTGCGTGCCCTGACAAATGGCTCCACGTGCCACCTGTGGCACGTGTTCCATAGGTTCACCATCTCATGTCTAGTTTACTGAAAAGAAGGATAGGAATGACATGATAGCCGTATTCTTGTATCTAAGGGACTGCCACAAAGAAAATGGGTCAACCTATTCTCTAAAGCAGAAGCAATGAAAGGAAATTAATCAAGGAGAAAACCAAGCTAGAAATGAGAAATTTCCTAATAGAATAATCAATCAATGGAACAGCCTGCCTTGTGGCATCTCTGGAGAAGAAGAGTTTGGCAGCCATTTGTCTGAAATGGTATAGGATCTCCTGCTTGAGCTGGAGGTTGGACTAGAAGACCTCCAAGGTCCCTTCCATATCTATTATTCTATTCGATTCCTTTACATTACATTCCACTGCACTGCAGTATTTTTTTCTTTTTGAATGGGAAGAGCATTTAGCATCAATAGGTCACAGTTCTGTTATTTTCTTTTTAATTCTACTTAGAGCACAAAATTCTATTCGCTGCTTTCCCCTTCAAAGAACCCTATCCTTGGCACAGAATGTCTTTAAATCTCCTGCGATATTAGTTAGGCCTTCAGGCAATCATCTACTTCCTGTGAGAAAGGCACCAGATAGAGTGGAGCAGCTACTCTCTCATGGCCAGAGAAACCTGTTTTCTTCGTAAGCCACCCATCCTAATAGTAAGTGAAATATTGCCTTACAGTCGATTTTCTCCTGGGAAAAGTGGCTGAAGAAGTGGAAATCTCTCATATTTGTTTTTACCTATGAGAGAAAAGGATGCAGATAGTAATAAATTCCAGCTAGCACTGATTTGGCATTATTCAGAATCCTTCCAACAGAGGTTCAGTATTTGTTCTGAGAAGAATTTGTGCATTTTATTGAAATATTTGGAATAGCTTGTCGTTATGACAGCCAATTTCAATAACCTTCTGGTAAACCAAATAAGCACATTTTTAGAAAGGTAAATGGAAAAGTATCTCATGCAAGCCAGATCACCAGGTAATAAGGAGCTCAAAGATTAAAACAGTAGAGTTGCCTCTAGCATTAGATCTATTTCACTCTCTTTTTAAATGCAGACTATTTCCTGTGATTTCTGGGAGTCTATTTCCCATTCTTTAGGAGTCAGAGAATGCCATCTTTCAGCAAATGGTGAATGGCAATGTGTAAACCTTGAGTATCTGATTTGATCTCCAAAAGTGACTAATTCTGGATTTCAATCCTGTGAAGAGTCAGATTACTGGTACATAGAAAAGTAACTATAAGCCAAAGGTTCCTGTTTAGAGAAATTCTGATCTTTCTTTAATAGCAGTTAAACTAACAGAGGGTCCTATGAATGAGTAAAAGGATGCCAAAAGAATATTACTGCCTCTAATGTAGTTGAGTGGTGCCATAGATATAGGATCAGGTATGTATCTAGCATTGTATTAGAGAAAAGTGAGCACTATGTTCCTGAATTTATTATTTCTATATTTCATATTTTATTATAAGTGAGTTTATTTTGTCTTTTGTGCATAAATACATTTTCCTTCTATGTTAACAGAGAACTTATGTATAAGGAAGGAAGTGGGGCACGTACGGGTAGAACATTTGCCTAAGAGATACCCTGAAACTTGCCTCTTGAGCCATTGTTGAATTGATATATAGTAGGTTTAACAAACACTGCTGCAGTGGGTTTATATTAAACTTGCTTTACGTTTAGCAGTGTGTTAATTGCAAAAGGAGGTGAATAGTGTGACAGTAAAAGGAAAGGAATGATGAGCTCCTAAAATATTGATATATGATCTGAAAGAAATTTACACCCTCAATCAAACAGCTGTTTGGAAAATTTTCCAAGCATAATTCTGTAATAGAGCTGCTGCCCAACTTTAATGCCCACTGTATTTTTAGAAATACACAATCTAGAAATGTTAATATATGTGAATGTTCCTACATCTATAAATATATAATTATCTAAACATTGCAGCTATTGATATAGAGGTAGATTCTTAAATTCCTGCAGTGCTCATTAGATTTTAATTAGATTTTTGAAATGAGAGGCAAAATTACATTTTTATTCAGCAATATTCATTGTCTAGAAAGGAAATATATTGGATAATTCAATCATAGAAATATGTATGGTTTATCAATAGAGGGCTGACCTACATGACAGATTCAGGTATTTTACTGGATTACTGCTAAAAGAAAGAACTAATGATAAAGGCAAAAGAGGGAGCAGGCAATCATTGTGGTTCAGTGCTCACATTACATCCTGGAAGTCTAAATGTGGAATTAAACTCTGACGTTAATTTCTCAGTGGCTCTTTCATTTCCAGCTACCTATTCATTATTAACTTTGGTTAAATAAAAGGATAACCTATATTCTTTTCAAATAATAATATTGCATCCTTATGTTTTCATCGGTCGTTGTGCTTCTTGTGTATTTTCATGATCTACTTTCATATCCAATTGTTCTACATCTTAATATGTTCTCACACTGATGCTAATATGCTGTGATACTGGTTAACTTCCATCTCTTTTGCCCATTATCCCCTTTTCTCATCTGTTACTTAAACTGATAGACCATATGTGAATTATATTTCCTGGTTCCAAATAAAAACAACTGCAAGAATCCAATAGTAATATACCCACTGTGGGAGTGAGATTTCCATATATTAATGTTTTCTGTGTACATTTCATTTTATGGTAACTTTTAACTTTTATTGTTTCTTATTAGTTTTTTATTTTTGTTTATTTTTATTGTTTTTATCTGGAGAAAGAAACACAAAAGAGAAAGAGAAAAAAGGAAAGAAAAAAGAAAAAGAAGCAAGTGCATTTTATACTACATTATATGCTAGATTGGAATAAATATTCAAATACCAAACAAAGCTCTAACTTTTAAAAATTAATAGATTTGAGGGCATAGGAGCTTACATTTTCATTTCCTGTGAGGTATTGATTGCTAACAATTTTAATGTGCAGAGTTTTCAATGGTGAGTATAGAAGGGCATATTTCAATAAATAAATGTAAGAAATTATTGATGCTATCGCCATATAAAGTTATCATTAAAAAAGTACCTGACCTGGGGCACTCACATTGCAGCACTGATCAAAAGGGCTCAGCAGAGATTATACTACCTGAGACTTCTCAGGAAACAACAACTGAATGAAAAACTGCTGGTGACCTTCTACCGCTGCATCATAGAGAGTATTTTAATTTGCTGCATCTGTGTATGGATTGCCAATTGAACAGTGGAAGACAGGACAGCACTCCAGAGGGTTAATGTCATTGCCCAGAGGATCATTGGTTGCCCTCTCTCCTCTTTGGAAGAGCTTTATAGCTTCCACTGTCTTAAGAAAGTTCAAAACATTCTTAAAGATCCATCTCATCCTGGGCATCCTTTTTTTGAACTATTATCATCTGAAAAATGGTACAGGATAATTAGTTTAGTTTAATGAAATTTGTATGCCGCCCACTCCCATTGGGACTCTGGGCGGATCACAGGCAAGATAAAAGCATTTTTAAATTTTTTAAAAAAAGAAATACAGTATTAAAATTAACACAACATCCATTCTGTCCAAGAGGGGCTGGATATTAATCAACAGCCCCAGGCCTGCTGGAACAGCCAGGTCTTGGTGGCTTTACGGAAGGCCGGGAGAGTGGTGAGGGTCCGGATCTCTATGAGTAGTTCGTTCCACAGGGCCGGCGCAGCTACAGAGAAGGCCCTCCCCCGAGGGGCCGCCAGCCGGCATTGTCCGGTCGACGGTACCCAAAGGAGGCCCAATCTGTGCGATCTTATTGGTCGTTGGGAGGTAAATGGCAGGAGGCGGTTCTTCAGGTAGCCAGGTCCTAAACCATGTAGGGCTTTAAAAGTAACAACTAGCACCTTGAAGCGCATCCGGAGGCCAATGGGGAGCCAGTGCAGCTCGCGGAGGATAGGTGTAACATGGATGCATCTAGGTACACCCAATATCGCTCGCGCGGCTGCATTCTGGACCAAATGTAGTCTTCGAACACTCTTCAGGGGCAGCCCCATGTAGAGCGCATTACAGTAATCCAGTCTTGAGGTGACGAGGGCATGAGTGACCATTCGAAGTGCCTCCCGGTCCAGGTAGGGCCGCAACTGGTGCACCAGGCGAACCTGGGCAACCCCCCCCTGGTCACAACTGACAAATGGTGTTCTAACGTCAGCTGCGTTTCCAGGAGGACACCCAAATTGTGGGCCCTCTCTGAGGGGTGTATAATTTCATCCCCCAGGCTAAGAGGTGGAATGTCTGGACTATCCTTGGGAGGCAGCATCAATAGCCACTCGGTCTTGTCTGGATTGAGTGCAAGCAGGATAATAAAAAGAAGGACAATTAGGCTGAAAAACAGCTCCTATCGCAGGGCAGTAACTACTGTATATCTACTGTATAGTGCAATATTAATGTACTATCGGGTTTTCAGTTCAATTGTATAGAATGTGAAGGATGTGTGTTTGCATTTTATTTTTATAGTTATAATGTACACTGAAGATGGCATTTAATTTAGTTGTACAAGGTTTAATGACAATAAAGTAAACTAAACTAAACATAGTTATTTACTATGTCTGCAAATCAACACAAATGGCTCAACTACAGTCCACTATTATAATATATAAGCAGTATTAGTTGTTTGTTACTTAGTAGTGCTATCAGTAGGAAGTTTCTATGTATGTATGTATGTATGTATGTATGTATGTAGGTAGGTAGGTAGGTAGGTAGGTAGGTAGGTAGGTAGGTAGGTAGGTAGGTAGGTAGGTCAGTAAGCAGGCAGATAGACAGACAGACAGTCAGACAGGTACATAGGTATATCCTGAATTGGATTATATTTGAATGGGTGAGGTGTTGGAAACAAGGAGAGAGAATAAGGACAGAAGAAACAATAGGAAAATAGAAAATTACAAGTGGAGGAGAGGAGAATGTATAAAATGTTATATGTATATATACAAGTAAATGCATATGATACATAGGGGGTATACAATTTTAGATAGATATACATGACCTTATATAAAATATAAAAAAAAGGGAAATTGCATCATAAAACTCTTGTTCAACACTGTAATTGAAGAACTATACATCATTGGCACTAAAAATTTCTTTTTATCTATTAGTACTGACCAGAAAGAGCTCATATCTACTGCACCTATATAAATTTGGGGGGAGGGAAGGTTTTCATCTTTATGATTGCCACAAAATCAGATATGTTTTTAATATTTACATAATATACAAGTAGTCCTCATTTAGTGACTGACTCATTTAGCAACCCTAACTATGATAATGATGAAAAAGTAACTTTGTGACTAGTCCTCACATTTATGATTTGCAAGTCTAGAAAACAAAGGAAAGCTGATAATAAGCACAGGTGCAGTTTCACTTAACAACCGCTTCGCTTAACAAGCCAATTGCTGGTCACAGTGGTTCTAAAAGAGGATTAGGTGTATTTATGACAGTACTTGTTGAGTCCCAGGGAGCCAACTGAAAGATAGCAATTTTCATCTCATAAACTATATTTTAGCATTTTAGCATTGTCTTTATTATTTTGTGCCATTTTAAAATCAGGAAGAAAGAAGGAATGTCATAAATGGTTGGGATTCTATCTCCTAGAAAAATTGTGTTCTTCTGCAAAAGCAACTTGTGCTCTAGGCTTCTCTATAGCACCACTGCATAGAAATGCCTTTCATTGTGCGTGCTCATTCTCTCTCTCCCTCGCTCTCTTTCTCTCCCTCTACCCCCCCCCCTTTCTCTATGTATATCTTGCTTTGAAAATGGGGAATTTAGCCATAAAGGACTAAAAGTGAAAGGGATTTTGTTTCAAGTACATAACAATTGTTACAATCTGGAGGAAGACTAAGTAAGCATATTATCACAGACAGACTTCCTATCTACTGCTATGATTGTGTTTCAGCTCAGGATGAAACAGTACCAGTTTCTATTATTTACTGCAGAATCTGGAATGATTGAGAAATTGTATGAATGGAAAAAGACTAGATAGGAAAATGGAAGGAGATATATGAAATGGAGACTTTTAAGAACAAATAAGAGAAAAGCAGGAACTCTGCCCAAGTGCTATACCTTGTGTGACTGGCCAAGAGGAAAAAATAGGCAAATACTGTAGAAATTATGCTGGGTCAAAGAATGTGAATAGCTGCACAGTTTAAATAGCACCAGAGATGGTAGTTTTAGTGGCTATGACTGCTGTGCCTAAGGAAGTGCCACACCTGGACACTAGTCAGTAGCCAGAATGAGAAAGGCAGAGACCAGCATGAGGAGTAGCAGAAATAGTGATGGGAAAATTAGCAGATCTTGTTAATTTTCATCTAGGAGGCTAGAGGAGAAGAAATTGCATAAAAAAGCAATAAGAACACAATGAATGAAGAAAGGGAGAAGAATCAATCAATCAATCAATATGTCTGTGTGTACTGATCACACAAGTAGGCAAATCAGCCATGAATGGATAGAATTTTATATCATCTAAAATACAAATTCCTATTTCTGTGGTCAGATTAAGGGATAAATTAGAAATGCTACAGTGTATATCGTATTCCAGCCATATAGGGGCATCCCTCTCCAAACTTCTTGATTGCATCGGCAGAATGACAGTTTGCAAAGTATTGTTGCTGAAGTTGGATCTTGGGAATTCATGACCAAGCAGGACCATGCAACCATGGTCCTGCTTGGGATTATTATGGGACTCCCTCAAACAGGAAGCTACATATTAGATACAATAATATATTGGAATAGGTCAGCGATAGCGAACCTTTTTTGGCTTATGTCCCATAAGTGCGGGAGCGCAGGGGAGGTCATGCCGCACCAATAATGCAATTGTGGCCCTTCCCAGTGCGCATGCGCGCACTACAGCCGCTCTCCCCATTTTTTGCCTACTTTTTTCGCCCTCCCCAGGCTCCAGAGGCTTTATAGGAGCCTGGGGAGGGTGAAAACAGCCTCCCAAGCCCCCCTGGAAGCCCTCCGGAGGCTTCAGAGGCCTTCAGGAGGCTTCCCTGAAGCCTCCGGAGCAGTCAAAACGACCCTCTGAGCAAACCGGAAGTCCGTTCCCAAACTTCCGGTTTGCCCGTAGGATCAGGTTTTTGCGCCACGGAGGCTTCAGGGATGCTCAGGAAGCCTCTGGAGGGCCTCCAGGGGGCGGGGGAGGCTCCTTTTGCCCTCCCCAGGCTCCTATAAAGCCTCTGGAGGGGAGGGCAAAAAATGGCTTTAAAAAAGGCTGAACTCAGCTGGCCAGCGCGCGCTGGCCAGCTGACAGGGCAGCGCCTCGTGTGCCCTGACAAATGGCTCCACATGCCACCTGTGGCACACGTGCCATAGGTTCGCCATCACTGGAATAGGTGAATTGCAATCCGTTGGTGGAAGGCATTCCTAATGGCTCTTATCATGGGCAGGTTATTTTTTTATAACTGAAGTCCTGGTGCTATAGATCTTCGGGACTGGAGGAATTAACCAGTTAAGATGCCTCACATGTCTGGTGTACATTATGAGCTTTCAAAGAGCACTTGGTAAATTTCACAATATTTCTCCAGATAGCTGTTAGGCTCCTAGTCAAAATCTGGAATACAATTAAAGAATCTGCATTTTATGAAACATTATCTGCAGAATTTCTGACACCACCCTTGAAAATTCAGGACAAATTGAATGGAATAAACGAAGGACAACATTATTACATCAGAGGCATCCTAAGCAAAAAGGTGCGAAGATATTTCTGTTTGGACTTGCCTATAAAAACATTTGGGGAACTTGATTTAAGAATGGCAAGAGGACTTTGCTATTGGAGAGACATAGGCTGACAGATTGAAGAATACAATTGAAAATTAGCTAAATCTAATTATTCTTATTTGTAATAGATATAGCTGAATAATAATTGTTATTGATAGTAATGTATATAATGTGGAGTTGATATGATAAATAATAATTGGATATGAGAAAGGAAGGTTGGAAGTATTTTTGGATTATATATAAAGGGTTTCAATTACAATAATTATTACTATTATAAAATAAAATATATACAGTTAAATGTTAACTAATATGGGGAAAATGTTATGATATATGATATAACTATATAAAGAAGGGAGAATGCTAATAAATTATACTGTATGGAAGATGGAATCTCTGGTATTAAATATTATGGATGTTTAGCTAAAATAGGATATGAGGATTTGATGTCAATAGAGGATTTTACAAACAAGTAATGAAATGTCAGCATGTGGCTATGGATTAATTCTTTGGCATAGTTAAGGAGGAAGGATGTTTAAACAACTATAGTCAACTAAAAGTGGAGGTATAATGATGTTAATGATGTTAATATGGTAAACATTTGAGTTAAGATATTTGAATTAATATGAAATAATGGAAGAGATGCACCAAAACATGTTGTAACCAGCTGATATACTTTTTTTTTGATAATGTAAAAAAAAAAATCTGGAATACAAAAGACATAAACGTACTTGATATGATTATTCCCAGACAATTTTCCCTTGTTTGTTAATCCCAGGAACTCCTCGGTATATAGATCCTGGAAGACAGTCAACAATGGAAAATTTGTAAGTTCCAAGGAAACATTCACAACAGTGAGCTGTAGCAGAAAAAACAATTGTTGCCAGTCTTGATGTCTATTACCTCAAAAAGTAGGCAATTATCAAGAGATAGGAACAGGATAGGTCAACTTTGTCTGGAGAAGGCAATCCCAAAGTATTTTGGTGCCAACTATATAGAACTTTTTAAGTTAAGCACTTACAGTTATACCCAGAAACCTACTGCCAAGCAGTGCAGGGCCCACAGTAATATGTTCCTAGCAACTATATTCAGTGAATAATTGGACTACTATATTTTGCATCACCTACAGTTTTTGAGTGATCTTCTGAGGCAATTCCATTTAGATTGCATTTCTGTATTCCATTTGGCTTGAGGAGAGCCTGAGCTAACACGGCAAGATCCTCCCACTTTAAGTAATGTACCAGGACTACCTGGAATATTATATACCTACAGTAGTTGTGAGTCGAAGAGGACCAAATTATGGATCAACTTCCTTAATGATAGTACTTCTTTGAAAGACAATATGGAAACTTACATAAAGCCCCAGAAAATAAACAGCAATTCCATCTTGCTTGAGTTCAGTGTAAGAGTACATCAATGTAAGAAAATTCTAAATGTAAGAATGAGGGGTATTAATAGGTTTGAGGGGAATGTATGTATGTATGTATGTATGTATGTATGTATGTATGTATGTATGTATGTATTTTACTGCAGAGTTTTGTTGTTGATTATTTTCCCAGTTGTAAATCTCTTAGAGTTGGTCCAACCATAAGCATCAATGTTACAACTGGTAAATGCAAAAATAAAAGATAGGACATATTTCTAAAACTTTCTTGTACTTAAGAACATTTTAGAAATATGTCCTATCTTTTAATTTTAAATTATCATTGCCATAATTTTAAAACAGCTATATTTCTCACAACAATTTTCAAATAGAATAGATTTCTCCTGAACAACATTGTTGCATCCCAAACCACAATCTTTACTCTTTAAAAGGGGAATCATTACTTTTTAAAATGTTATTGTAAAAATGTGCACAGGGGGAAAAGACTGTTTGAGTCTTGGAAGGACTCAAAGGCTTAGCATTTAAATAAGCAGAACAGCAGAGCCAGTATCAGTATCACTCAATAAGAGGTGGCAACAATAATTCTATACCTGAGAGAACTAGGATAGTAAATGTTACCTGAGGGACTGTCTTCTTCCTGTTGCTTCTACCTGGCCAATCCGGTCCAGCAGAATGACTGTGCACTGGGTCCCATCAGCTAAATAACGTCTGGAAGGACCAGGAAATGTATTTTCTTTGCTGTGGTCCCTGCTCTCTGGAAAATTTTTGCTCCAGAAATTAGGATGCTCCCAACCCTGCTGAACTTTCAGAAGACTTTGAAGACCTGGCTATGTGCCTGGGCCTGAGTGTGAGAAGGCTACCATTTCCTGGTTATATCCACCACAACAGATTATAATGCTTCTTGGTTGCTATTTGTATTTAATTTCTTTTTTGCATTGTGGTTTGTTTTTATTATTGTTCACTGCCCAGAGTCATCAGTATGAGATGGGTGGCCATACAAATTGAATTAAACAAATGAGGCTCCCGTCTTTGACATTGCAGCAATATTCCTAAATAAAATATAATACAGTATATCTAAGCTGTATGCAACTTCCTCTGGCTTGAGGGATGCACCAGGCTTTATGTAAAATGTTAAGGACAGCACTCCCAAAGTGAGTAGCCAGACTACTTTATTATCCACAACACACATTCAACATATGGATTTGGTAACGTAAGAAGCAGCTAAGCACCATCTACCATTCTTACACAATCTTTTAGGCACACAAGCTTGCATTTGGAGGGTGATAAACTCAGCTGGAAAAGCACTGACCTGAAGCAGATTAGGATCTTCCAAAGGTACAGTCATCATGCGTGAGGGAAAACAAAAATGAATGACCTGATGAGCTAGCAACAAAGCAATTTAGAAAAGATGATGATAGTTAGCAAACTATGCAGTAATTTTGCTACTGAAGATTTGCACTTTCCTGGGTATGCTAAGTGTTCTTGGATGACAAAAAGATCAGCATGATTTTAAAGCAAGTGGCTCACTGCCCACAATTTTGAGGGTGGAGGAGAGGATCTCTGCTTAGCCATGAAAGATTCCCAGATAAGCATAATTAAAGCCCTTGATTGACTCTAAGAAGGTGACTTTAGTTATAATTGCACACATAGCTATACTTTAATAGGTACTATGATACAGTAGCAAATATATGCTTCTTGAAGGTAGAGAAAAATTCGACTTGGATTGTCATCCATGGTTTTATCTCTTGATTACGGGTAGTCCTCGACTTGTAACAGTTCGCTTAGTAACCAATGGAAGTTACAATAGCACTGAAAAATGTGACTTATGACCATTTTTCACACTTATGACCATTGCAGTATCCTCATGATCGTGTGATTTACATTTGGATGCTTGACAACTGTCTCACATTCATGACGGTTTCAATGTCCCGGAGTCATGCGACCACCTTTCGCAACCTTCTGATAAGCAAAGTCAGTAGGGAAACCAGATTCACTTACCATAGCTGTGTTACTAATTTAACAACTGCAATGATTCACTTAACAAATGTGGCAAGAAAAGTCGTAAAATGGGGCAAAACTCACTTAAAATTTTTTTCACTTAACAACATAAATTTTGGGCTCAATTGTGGTTGTAATCCACAATTTACAGTGTTTTTCTAGCCTAAAGAATTTTAAAAAATTCAGCTATAAAATCAAGTTGCCGTATTCCGGCCTCTCTTCTAAGGTCTTTGTGGGCTAGTAAAGAAGATGAGGATTTGTTTGCTTAAGCTAAATGGAGCTTATGCGATTAGCCTTGACGCCTGAAAGAAACCAGTATTTTCTGTACTGTAGTTCAGTATTACAAATAAAATAAAAAATAGTAATTTGCAAGAAGGCCTTTGTGTGCTGTAGTTTGCCTGGTTAGGTCTTGAGAACTTATACACATACATTCACATGACAAATTGCATATGCTGAGCATGGCTTGGCATTAGTAATAAACAATTTCCTTAAAGAAAGCCTACCAAATAATGTAACAAACAGCATTATAATGTTTGCATTTTAGATTTGCTTGTCCTAATCCCTTCATAAAGTTTTGACTGGGTATTTGGGTGAATGAAAAAAGTAAGATACATAGCAGCCAAATTAGAGGTGGAGACTTTGCTAACATGTGGCACAGTTTTTGTTTGATTAAATATCTTCCCATAGGGAATGAAAAGAAAGCCAGAGTAGCAGGGAGACTATTCTTTATGGCCTCTCCTGTTATTATGTCTATGCTGGAAGGCCAGAAAGGAGAGTCAACCATTTCCTATCTAAATTGGATTGCATGTCAGATTGTGATTAAGTTGAGATAATTTAAAGTAAATAACATGGACTGTAATTAAAGAAGTCTACTTTGATCATAGTCCGAGTGGAGAGCCAGGCTCAGATGATATGTTAAGACAGACCAAATGGCTTTGCATGTTGTGAGACCACACTAATTGATACTTCACCTTAATCCGATGGCTTCTATTCACTGAATAGCAGTGAAGTTAATTGAAGGGCATTTGTAAGAAAACAGGTGATATTTAAAAATATGCTAAAATGAAAAAGCTAATTGAAGGATTGATGACAATCCAGGCATTCTGCTGAGTTTTTTTAAACTGACAGAAAATGAGAGAGGAAGTCTTTAGATTACTGTTTAATAGTCCTCTTTTTTAAAGTCTATGTATGTGTATTTGGAAAAACCTTGCAACCCCGCCAACCCCTCTCCCACATACTGCCTTCCTTTCTCTGTCCTCCCCTCTTAATATGTGTACATTTTCTCTTCTTGCACTGGAAGTTTATACTAAGTGAGTATGACCTTCTGTTCTATAGTGCTGGCTTCTGCACTTCCCCCAAAGCTGCTGCTTTACATTTAGTGTGACAGAAGGCAACATGTCTTAAATTAACAAGAAATAATTACCTTAATTTAGCTTTTCTTCTTGCTTGTACCATGTGTACTTGAAAAAGTGTACACCACTCAAGGATTAAGTGCTGCCCTTAGCCTGAAATAATTTATACACCCATGTTCTATAGAGCTATTAAATATTTGTGGGAAATGCTGTTGTCTATATTTTCCTCTTAGCATCAGTGTCACTTGCTTGCTAGCCAATACAAGAATGTCACTTCGTAAATAGCAAGTTGAAGCCGTTTGCTTTTTTATTTTCCTTGGCTCAGTTCTTCTACCTCTTCTGTTGAGGACAAATCTCTTTGCAGCCTTTTTTAATGGTAACACACATTCCACAGATAGACCTGAGCTTTGGAATTCAGAACCCTGGTATGTATATGACTTTTAGCCCTCCTGGTAGCAGCAGATTGGTTTTCATGTATCTTTGACCTTCAAAATAAAGCAGCCCCTTTTATTGTCATTTATATGCTCTGTGCACAGTAACAGCAATTGTTACAGCAACTATTCTAATATATTCTGCTGATTTTAATACCTTCTCCAATTCTCTCCCTTTGTCCAATTCTTCCTACCCCTCAACGTTTACTGATGTTGACTGCTAATCTAGGCTTACTCTTGAAGATGGGAGGAGACAAACTGACACAGAAAAATGTTTCTCTTAATTATGATGACTTTGGGAGTTTTTCACCCTATTTTTCCTTAATCCATTTTAAATTAGTTTTTTTCATAATTACATTTGTTTCTAGTGTGTATGTGCAAACATGTTTTGTGTGTTTTATTTATATTGACATATTTTGCTAGCATTTCTTCTTGTGATCCTTTGTTACTCTTGCAGATATGTGTTTGAATAAGAGCCTTTTCCTCCTCCCCTTTCCTTTTTTAAAAAATCCTCCCTGCTCCATCCTGCAGTGAAGTCACAATCCAGTGTTTGTAGACTTCATGTGATGTCACAGAATCAGTCTTGTGACTTCACTTGCAGTCTCAAACAGAAGGTGCAAGACGGTTTAGAAGAGAGGGGAGAAGAAAAAAAAGCACCTCTTCCCTTGCCCTCACTCTCTTCGTTGTAAATCCAGTAGCTGAGATAAATCGGGTGGGGAGAAGCAGCAGGAAAAACAGCCGAGAATGATGTCTGAAAACAGGTACAGTAGAACTGGCTTTACGTTCGGCTTCTGGTTGGAAGTTCCAGTTGCCCCGCAGAGGCCAGATTTTGCAGACCATGCGCACGTGGGGGAGGGGGTGGTGCTGCTGGGGGTAATGTGTGTGTGTGCGCGCGTGTCACCCAGTGACGCTCTGGCTGCACGGTGCCATCGGCTGTAGTGTGTTTGTGTGTGTGTGTGTGAGAGAGAGAAGAGAGTGCGCGCAGGGGGAAGGAGGCAGTGAGCGATGGCAGGCGAGCGAGCCGCTTTAGACCATTTCTCAGAAGCAGGCAGCTGGCGTCCTATTGGGCTGGCCGCGACGAGCCTCCTCCTTGTCCGTTTCAAAAGGCCGCAGCTGCTCGCTGCAGTCTGTCTTGCGGCTTTGCGCATGTGACACAAATGGGTTATTGCGCTTGGGCGCCTCTTAGGTGGATGTCGTATTTTCTGTTTTACTTTTGCTTTGCAGGCTACTTAGGGCCGGGGTGGCAGCAATTTGCCCAGAGCAAAGAGAGCACAGGGCAAGAGAGGGGTCGTATTCTTCAAGCCTTCGGCTTTGGGGAGAGGGGTTGACGATTTGGGGGTGGGGTGGGGGTTGATTCTTTGGCGAGATAGGAAAAAAAAAACCACCCACATCTCGTTCTCCATCTTTTGACTGACGACATCATAATAGCAATGCGGATGCATTAGCAGCAATAACCGCCGCCGCCAAAGCAACATTCGGTTTCCCTCCCCTGCCGGCGGGTGCGTTTGCCTAAGCTTTCGCCGCCCCTCTTTTTCCTCGTTTTAGCTCCATTTTTTGTCATTTGTAACAAGATGTTTGGTTTTGCAGGGGTAGCAAATGGGTGGCTTCTCCTGAGCGTTCCGGTATAATCTGGCTCGTATAAGAGAATCAAACTAGAGGCGTTTAAGCGACACAGCAAAGGGGGGGAGGAGTGTTGTTTCTTTTTGGGCTACCCAGAACCGTCATTTTCTATTTCCATTTTGTGCTTTGCTTCAGAAAGACGGAGAGGAAGCACAAGGCGGAAGGATGCGCAACGTTCTTTTATCTGTCCGCATTTGTTAAATGCATGGCTCCGGAGGAGGGAGGATTTAAAGGGTAGTATTTTAAGTGAAAGGTGCTCTCCTGAAGAGGACCCTGCCCTTCTCTTCCCATCTAAGAAGGCGTTTACTGATTAAAAAAAATAGTCGTCTTGCTTCCTTTTCAAAACATTCCCATTGATTATTGGATATTGATTGAATATTTTGTGCTTTACCATCATAATATCTAGAACGTCCTTTTGTTTGCTTCCTGGTAACAGGCCAAAAATGTAAAAAAATAAAATAAAAAATAGGGTAGGAGCAGCTGGGATGTCTTTGGTCTTAACTAGATTGAAGTAAGATCCCCCAGGATAATTGATTTTTCACTGTCCTTTTACTCTTCCACTTATTCTTCCTTTAATATTTTCTGTGATTTTGCTAGTGTATTGAATGAAGATTGATGCAGAAAGGCCACCATTGACCTGATTTTTAAGGCAAATAATATTCATTGCAAAACCTTAACTCCAGATAATAGTATTAATGATAGTGGATCACAAACAGAGGTCCTATGTGCCTCTTGCCTGGAAGTTACTTCCAAACGGAGTCTAATTTTAGTTCCAAATGACAAGCAAGAGGCATTGTAGGGTAATGAAAACAGTGATTCTGAATTATGGGTCGTCTGACTATTTTAGTCCAAAAATGGAGCCATCGTAATATAGTACTTGATGCTATCATAAGTCAGTGCATTGTTGTCTGAATCTTCCTGCATCCTTGCAGCAGAAAGATGGAGATGCAAGTTTTCTATGATAGTGTATATTGTAACTTAAATGTTATTTATCCTTTCAGACTTTAAACATCTCCCACTAGAAACCCTTAAAGAACCTGGTCCTTCTCACACATGCGCACTGTGCTAAGTATGGACTCTAGATAATGAATTGGAGAATTCTAACCAGGATTACTTGCTTACAAAATATATCATATTTGTCCCACAATAGCTTGCATTGTGCCTATGTTGTAATCTGGTTTAGGTGCTAATAAAGACTTAAAAATTGTTCCATTTTAAAACATTTCAGGTGAATTTAATGCTTTTAGAGTTTTCTACTTTTATTTTTATTTTATTGTATTTTATTTTAATTTCTGGTTTTTACTTTTACCATATGCTGTTTGTATTAGTTTTCCTTTCTATTATATATTTTATAGTTTTGCACTTCATATTTTAATTGATTGTATAATGCCGACCCAATTTCAGTTGGTAGGTAATATAAAATGCACGGGAAATATAAACTGAGATCAAACACTACTGCTTACTAGGATTGATGATATTACCTACTTTGGGTAATTGAAGGTCTGGAAGGAAAAAAAACAAGATCCCAGAGCACCAAGGATTTCTCATTCCCATGAAGCCTGGCTTTCTCCTCCTCCTCCCCCCCTCCATTCTACTACACCCAAGCAGATGCATTAAATAATGTATCTAAAATATATCCAACAAAGAAAATGTATTAATTTTCTATATTGGATTTACAAAAGAAATGGTTAAAAGTTTTAAGAATTTTGTCTGAAGGGGCAAAGAAAAGTGAAAAGAAATTAAGTTCTAGGACATTATTTGAAAGACTAACGTTCAATATTGTTATAGGTAAAAGGAAGGAATATAAGATTGGTTTCTTTGATCATAGATGTAATGGAGTTTGCTGACATCAGGACTGAAATGACAAAGCTTTAATGATTTGTATATAGATAAGGGATGGGATATAGGAAGGGTGCATAATTTGTTGCATTTTAAGAGAAAGTAATAAGTTACTAAAATGTTTATACTTGTGATGAAAAGGGAAGTAATTTATGTCTTTTGTTTTTCTTTACTATATTATTTACTTCCTTTTTTTTCTTTTCTGTACCTTGTATGTTTTCTTTTTAGTCTTCTATTTTGTATTTGTATTGTTGTAATGGTAATGTAATGATAATAAAATTACTATTAAAAAGTTCTAGTAGATTAGTTAGAACCTTCCCATAATGCAGCCATATTGAGTATATCAGAGCAAAGCCCGGGTCTCCAAATCTTTTTATAACAGTTTTCACTTTATTTCCCATGACAAATCTTAAACTGACAGCCCTGCAATTTCCTGGATCTTCCTGTGAGCCATTATTAAATGGGAGTTATGCCTGTCATCTACCAGTCTTCAGTTTCAAAGGCTGAATAGAGGCAGACTACCTACCATATTTTTCGGAGTATAAGATGCACCAGAGTATAAGACACACCAAAGTTTTGAAGAGGCAAATTTTAAAAAAAGTAGGTAGGTAGATAGGGAGGGAGGGAGGGAGAGAAATAGAGAGAGGTGGAGAGATAGAGAAATACAGTAGGTAGGTAGGGAGGAGAGAGAGAGAGAGAAAGAAAGAAAGATAGATAGATAGATAGATAGATAGATGATAGATAGATGATAGAGAAATACAGTAGATAGGGAGGGAGGGGGATAGAGAAATAGAAATACAGTAGCTAGGGAGAGATAGAGTAGGTTGGTAGGTAGAGGGATAGAAATAGAGAGAGAGAGAAATACAGTAGGTAGGGAGAGGTAGGTAGGTAAAGGGATATAGAAATAGAGATGGAGAGATAGAGAAATACAGTAGGTAGGTAGGGGAGAGAGAGAAATACAGAATAGGGAGGGAGAGGGTAGGTAGGTAGGTAGAGGGATAGAGAGATAGAAATACAGTACATAGGTAAGGAGAGAGAGAATAGGTAGGTTGGTAGGTAGAGGGATAGAGAGAGAGAAATAGAGAAATACAGTAGATAGGGAGAGAGAGAGTAGGTAGGTTGGTAGGTAGGTAGAGGGAGAGAGAGAAATACAGTAGGTAGGTAGGGAGAGAGAGTAGGTAGGTAGATGTTTCCAGGTATATTTATCCATGTGCTGGAGAAGGAAATTGCTGACAATCTGCAGCACCTAAGATTGTTTCTGCTGGCACAGCACTTAATCAATGTAATTCTCATCAATCAAAGAGCTTTCCAAAAGGGAAAAAAAGTTTTTGCACTCTGCAAACCTCCCCAAAACGGCCATTTTTTTCGTGAAAACAGGCACAGTTTTTTTCTTAAAAAAGGCATGAATAGCCTTGGGAGGGCTCCTGGGGGTTGGGGGGCAAAAACATGCAAAAAATGGCCCGGTTTATGAGAAAACGGGTCTGTTTTTTTGTCAAAAAAATAGCATGCATAGCCTTATGGAGACTTATAGTGTGCTGCTGGGGGGGAGGGGGGCAAAAAATGGCCCATTTTTTGCTCATTTCTGCCCTCTCCAGCCCCCAGGAGCTCTCTGAAAGCCTCCTACAAGCTATGCACGGCCATTTTGGTGAAGGGGTGGAGTTTTGGGAGGCAAAAAATGCTGTATTCAGTGTATAAGACGCACCCAGAGTTTCAGCCACTTTTTTGAGGAAAAAAGGTGCATCTTATACACCGAAAAATACAGTAATTATCTATTCTAGTTAGGAGATACACAGTCTGATGGCTGGATGCCACCAGGACCTGGTGATTGGTTGAGGTCCAGTTTTCTCAATAAGATCTAGTACTACTTCTCTTGTCACCATTATATGGCTTGGGGATCTGCCCCAATTTTTCTCCTGTGAAGACAGAAACAAGGAAATTGTTCAGCTTCTCTGCAGTTTCCATTTCTCCTCTTAACATACCCTTGATTCCTTCTTCCAGAAGACCAATGATCTCCCTGGCTAGTTTCCTGCTTCTAATGTATTTGAAGAATCTTTTATTATCCATCTTCATAGTCTGGGTAATATGCTCCTTGGATTTATTTTTTTGCCTCCCTTACTGACTGTGCACTTATTTGGCCAGAGTTTGTTTCCTTTTGCGTTAATTAGACCAGGCTTTCTACTTTCTTAACTGTATATGGTCAATCATTCAAGTCACGATTGTCCCAAAGGTGCTTTTCAAAAGGTAACTGGACTTTCTTGGTTTTTTTCCTTGAAAACATTTCACTTCTCATACAAGAAGCTTCTTTAGTTCTCAGCTTCTTGGATGAGGTGAAAAATTTTCAAGGAAAAAACCAAGAAAGTTCATTTGCCTTTTAAAAAGCACCTTTGCCACACTTGCTTAATGTTTTCTTGGCCCTAACAGCTTCTTCTACAACGCTGGTAAACCATGCAGACCTCTTCTTAGACTTTTGAGCCATTTTCCTAAAAAAAATTTTAAAAGCCTCTATTATTGATGGTTTTAAACCACAGCAAAAGTTATTATGGAATGAGCTTGCACTTTCAACCTTTCCTTTGATTTTCTTTTTCACTAGTCCTGATATTGAGAAGTTCCCTTTTTTGAAGTCAAATAATAATTACGTGGAACTTGTGTATATTGCTTCTTTGTATATTAATTTTATTGCATCATGGTTACTTTTCCCAGTTGGATGGACTACATATAAATATCCTATAACCAAATGGTCCAGTGCAGTCATTTATAGTATCTTTAGAATTTTACTTATCATGCATATTCACCCAGTCAATATGTGGGTAAATGAAATCTCCAGAATTACAAGTCATGCTTTTTGGGATTCCTCTCTGAGATCCAGATCTTATTGAGCATCTTGGTTAGGGGACAATCATATACTCTGAGTGTACAATTAGCCTATTTTTCTGACTTGATGTTTCTACTCAGAGCATTTCCACAATTGGCCTGCACTAAGGAATTACATAGCTTTCAAACTAGTGGTTGAATTTCTCCAACGGACCAAGCCAAAATCAAACAAGCTTAATGGCACAATGTATGAACTCATCTTCCCTTTAATTAATCATATGGGAAAGTAGAAAGAAGTTTGGAGTTCTCTTCCCAGTAATAAACATTTTAACTGTTAAAAAAAATGCTTTGCTCTTGAAGGCCCAATTAAACAGTAGCATTTTGAGTTCCTAGCTATTGTAATAGAGTTTCAGAACAGTATTGTATCACTTTAAGTGCATGTTGAAAATAGCTAGGCCTTTTCCACAATGTTAGGAAGCTTTGTTAGGAAGCAAAATGTTTCAGTTAATATAAATTCTATGACTACACCTGTTCTACATGATAGATGTATATTTAGTCACAACCTATCCCATTTGAGACAATGGAGATGAGAAGGTTGAAAAAAACTCATGAGGTACCTGTTTATTTTATTAGGAGATTTTAAATCTTAAAGTTCAGTTACTTTTTTAAGGGATGGAGCTCTTCTTCAGAGCCATACTAATGTATTTTTCTCCCAACCTCTAAGTCAGAAAGAGAGCATAGCCACAAAAACTCTGCTGCCCCCATAGTCTAGTATTGTATACATGTAATTCTCAACTTACAACCATATTGGAGCCTGCCCACCACAGGTGTAAAACTGATCACCCACACAACTAATACAATCTTATGATTATTTTTGTGGTAATAGTTGAGAAAACCCCATGGTCACTGTGGGCCAGTTTTGCAAAAAAAAAAAAAAAAAAAAAAAACACCTCAAAGTAAATGCTGGTTTTCAGCAAAAAGATTAAAAAACAGGTTCATGTCACTTTTGAGATGCTGCAAACGGCTGTAAATAAGGAGTGGCTGCCAAATGTCCAAACTGCAGTCACGTGACTATACAGGGATGACCATCAGAACTTCAGAATTAAGTTGAAGGTACCCACAGGACCTCCAGGGAGTCATTTCAAAGCAACTAGACATAAGTTGAGGACTTCCCATACTTAAGCAATATAGCCAGGGAGTGTTTGTGCCTTCAAACTAATGGGGGGAGGGTGAGATGATGTTTCAGGGCAGCAATTAGGTGATTCTGTTATTTTTTCCCACGCATACCCAATGTTTCCTACCATTAGGAAAATTGGCATCAATCACTTTCCTAGAGGTGGACAGGCAGGACAGCCAAATTATTTTAGTTAGTCCTCATTTTTATTAACTACTCGATGTCTCTTCTAACAGGCTACCAATAACATATGAGATCATTCGTTTATGAAATAATTTCATAACTACTGCCTTTAGCAGGCATTTGGGTTATAGGTGGGCCTTGGCTTTTAATAGGTTACTTAATTGCAGCTTTAAGTTACAGCAGACCACCTTAAAGCTACTTACCACCCAGTCTTGAATTTATGGTTGCTGCACCAGTACCACCACATTCATTTGCTCTTACAGCTGACCGTAGGGATGCTGTAGCACCTCCCTGCATTTATCCCCCCCACCAGGGACTGGTTCTCTGCAGACCTTAGGCATGATTCCAAACCCTGCGAGGTCCCACACACTCCTCACTTAATTTTTGAAGATGACTGAAGCCTTCCATAGCACTGAAATGGGTTGCTTTACCGCTTTGCTGTATGGTGAGCTTGTGGAATTGCACCGTGCAGCTCAGGGACAGGCTGCTCCATTTTACTGTCTTAATGTGGTTTACACAGCACTGGAAAAACTTTCTACAGCTTTTGGAAGCTTTCCTTGCGCTGTGCAATCTCCAGTTTATGACCCTCATGTTCATTTAACAATTACATTGTGGGGAGAGCAGGAATGGGAAGTTTGTTAAGTGAGACAGTTCACTTAAGAGCCATTGTGACATATGACCAATGGTCAGGCTCAATTACAGTTGTATCTTGAGGACTACTTGCACTTGCAGCATCCCTGTCCATTCTCTTACTCAAGAAGATGCACTGCAGAGAGTCCTATAGGAGAAAGAAAAGTACACAGTTTTCCCTTTTGCAGGGCTTTTTCTTCTCCTTTCCTTTAAAACTGTGTATGCTGGGACCCTTCACAGAATGCCAAGAGCAACTTGAAAGAGAGTTCCAGATGATATCCTTCCCTGTTTCTGAGTGCAAAATATGTTTCCAGAAGTATGGCATTGCAGCTGTAGTGTGTCCTAATATGAGCAAGTGGCCAGTCTCCCTTTCCACTTGGGTTGCAATATGCTTTTGATTTAGTATGTGTGAGTGTGTGTCTGTATGTGTTGTCCAGGACTCCTATTGTTGTACTTTGTGGGTATACAAGCCTTGACTGCAGAAAATTAATCTGAATGATCTCTAGATGGCAGCATTTATTAAATTTAATAGGACGATTGATCTCTTGAAAGACTGACACTCCTAGTTCTGCCGCAAAAATAGATGATTGTCATACTTATGTCAAACAGCATCCTTTCCCCCCTTCCCCAGTTTGCCTGGATGATCAGAACAGTTGATTTGAAATACAAAGCAGAAAAGACTGAATCAGAATGCTATTCTGTTTTATGTTTCTTTCTTTGCTTCTTCCTAAAACATGCTTCCCCTAAAACCCTGTTTGTTAGAGTGCCTTCTCTTTCTTTCCTTCATTATACATACATATATGCATGTATGCCCCACATATTTTTCCAATTTACATTCTCCTTAGCAATATTCACATCTGTATGCGTGAGCGGCTATGTGCACACACACCTTATAATGTACACATGCACAAATAACAGACTTCTTGATTGACAGATCTATTGATTTCCTAAGATTTTGATATTCCAGTTAACAAAAATAAAAAAAATGAGCTTCATTTCTAAAACTCCTTTTGAAGGCTCTCCCCCCCCCCCCCAACTATTGTGTCTGAAAAATCTACATGTTGATATTATTTTTGAGGTGAGGAACTTTAAGAAATTGTTATGTAGGTTCTGAAATGTTTTTTATTTGTTAATTCTGAGGAGAAAAGGTATATTTGCAACATTTCCCTAAGCAGCCTGGGTTTTGTTTTGCTTTTTTTGAGTGGAGAATCACATGACATTTGAGTGAAATTCTACAAGTCATATTAGAAAATGTATGGACTAAGCCAAAGTAAATTAATTAAAATTGCAAAGATTAAATTAATTTGTTCTCTAAGTAACAGTTGATTAAAAATTAACATATAGAGGAATTCTAGAGGCTGAACTTGAGGAATGAAGTTATATAGATCTGAGGTCTATTTAGAAAACTTTTCTCTTTCCCCAATTATCTAACCATTTCAGATAGTCCTTGACTTACAACAGTCATTTAATGACCATTCAAAGTTACAAAAGCACTGAAAAAAGTGTTTTATGACTTTTGAGATCCAAGTTGCCGAAGTGTCCAGGGAGTTAATATGTATTTGGTTCCATACTGTGGTAACTTTAATGTGTGTGGGGGAGGGAGCCATAAAGAGGTGATAATAATGTCTCTTCTCAAGAGGCTGAATTTAGACCATTTTAGGTAACTATTGCCCTGTGTTCAATCTTCTCCCTTTGGGGAACATTGTTGAGAAAGTAACTGGAGGGCACTACAGAGAATGTTGGAGGTAGCAGATTACCTGGGTCCATTTCAGGCAGGTATTTAGTACAAATAAGTCCTGGTTTTGCTTGTAGATAAACTATGGTAGAGTCAGGATGGAGGTGGTGCATCTTGATCTCAATGGCTTTTGCTTTTCATACTATCAACCATGGTATCCATCTGAAACAGCTTCTGGAGTTGGGAATAGGAGGCACTGTTTTACAGTGATTGACTTCTTTCAGGACCAGTTCCAGTTGTATTGGTTTGGGGAGAGGTCATTCCTTAGCCCCCTTCTGTGTGGTGCCTTAGAATTCAACTCTGTCCCCTTCTATTCAACATCTACATTAAACTGATGGGTGAAATCAACGGCTCAGCTAATGTAATGCATATTACATGAGGTTGACCTTGGAGACCACTTGGAAGCTTCAACTGGTGCAGGCAGGCAGTTATGGGCATGCTTTGTATGTCCATGTGATACCTCTGCTCTCAGAGCTGATTTTAGCCTTACAAGGTACTCCAGACAAAGAGCATAACCAGGAATACTAGCTCTATCTTAATTGTAAGGTTACATTAAAAGAATCTTATAAGTCTGAAGATACACCCGCCCCAATCCTTCACTTTTACTATCCCAAAAATAAGGCAGGGCCCTTTCATACCTTAACTGTCCTCCCAGACCTTCGTGTAGGATGGTTGGTGCTCCTTTGATGAATGTTAGTTGCTGGTAAGATATTTTGGAGTTTGCCATTTTTCTCTTCTTTTTTCTTGAGTCTGGTTTGCTGGCTGTTGTTTCTCTATTTTTTAAAATATTTGGTGTGTTGTGAGCTACTCAGATTCAGGAGTTGGGCAAAATTTATGTTCTTACTTTTGGTATGACATCTAGAT
This sequence comes from Thamnophis sirtalis, assembly GCF_051295495.1. Taxonomy (NCBI): domain Eukaryota; kingdom Metazoa; phylum Chordata; class Lepidosauria; order Squamata; family Natricidae; genus Thamnophis; species Thamnophis sirtalis. The sequence continues at coordinate 32,469,434 of NW_028261389.1, read as the reverse complement.
AAGAATTTTTAATTATAATCCTAGTTTATAAATGGAATTTCCCCATGTGGATGCTATATTTGATCATATACTAACTAAAATTCAGACTCATGCTAAAAGGCAACTAAATGACTACAGTAGGCTTTTATTATTGAAAAACATATATACCCATAGTTATTTCTAGTTTGTGCCCTTCAAATATTGCCTGTAAAATGTCCACCCTTTAAGCAGAACTTTAAATATCAGTAATATAAACACTTCCTTTATTATGTATTCCAAATACATCCAAATGATCAGCTAATCCTTCAGAATATAATTATACAGCTATTTCCAAATAGCAAGTTATGAGATACTACTACTATACTGCCAGTGTATCTTATAAGGCAGACTAACAAAAGCTTTTAAAATCTAATAATAGATTGGCTTTAAATAATGGAAAGAGCTCTATTAGAGGATCCTGCTATTATTATTTTATCTGATGTAGCTGATAATCCATATTTTCATGCTGTAAAACACTTCAGTTCATGAATCAACAGTTCAAATTACTTTAAAAAAAACTAGTTGTGTTTTCTCCCATAATCGGTTGACAATATTAGTTGTATCACTGAACCACTGGCTTAAATCGCACATAAATGGTTCAATTCTTGCCCAATTTATATAATTCACATTTCAATTATCAAACTAACTTGGGGGGGTGTGTGTTACATTTAAGTATAGGATGAATATGGGACCCAGGAAGAGAGCCTTTTTTTTACATGGCACCTTCCATCTGAAACATCAGTTCCCCCAGAGTTTATATTTGCTCTGATCTTTCTGGCCTTTCATAAGGCCTGGTGTCCCAAATGTGTGGTTAAGTGCTTATCATGTGTTAATTATGTATTAGATTTTTTTTAAATCTGGACTGCCATATATGTTATTTACTGTTTTATTGTAAAACACAATGTTTCATTTTAAATCATTGTTAGCTGCCCAGAGTCTGGCATTTGAGATGGACTTACATTCACTCTATAAACTAAATGAGAAAATCTAGAGAGAGAGACATAGAGAGAGAGAAATAGAGAGAGAAAGAGAGATGCACTTAACATCAATAACTTCACTTTTGTTACAGGCCCTGATTATGGAACAAGGCAGTACCTACCCTTGTTACAGTTTAGCAGAGTCCTGACTTACTACCACAGTTGAGCCCAAAATTTACGTTCCTCAGTGAAACATTTGTTAAGTGCCTTTTGCCCATTTTACAACTTTTCTTGCCACTGTTGTTAAGTGACTCATTGCAATTGTTAAGTAAGTAACATAGCTATTAAGTGAATCTGGCTTCCCTGTTGACTTTGCTTGTCGGAAGATCGCAAAAGCTGATCCCATGAACTCAGGACACTGCAACCGTCATAAATATGAACCAGCTGCCAAGCATCTGAATTTTGATTATGTGACCATGAGGATGCTGCAATGGTCTTGTGTGAAAAATGGTCATAAGTCACTTTTTTCAGTGCCATTGTAACTTTGAACAGTCACTGAATGAACTGTTGTAAGTCAAGGACTTAGGACTACCTGTACTCATTTTATTCATACCTTTAGAGTTTTTAATAATTTATATTTGTAGGTTGCATGGGTCATTAATAAAAAATGATTGGCATATAGCTTTTTAAAATAAGTAGAATAATTTATTGTAGGTGTGAATGGAAATATTATTACAAATTTTTTTTTGCTTTAAGTAGTTCCAATGTACTATTTACATCATTTGATTTTTTTAGAAATTAGAATACCACCAGTCTTCGCAGATTGTTATTTAGTTCTGGTATGATTTCAGGAGAAAGCTGATTGTTCAGCTGCTAAAAATTTCTCACAAGAGATAATTTATTCTTTTCCCTGTTCCTCACTGAATGAAATAAACATGAAGTCTGGTAGCACCTTTAAGACTAACCAAGTTTATTAAGTCATAAGCTAGTGTGAACTACTTCTCAGTTTGAGTTTATTTTCTTGTCACAGATTGACAAAACCTTTTCCCCAATCTCCCTGATGGAGTTATTCTGCTCTAAAATTATATTTAAATTAACCGTGACTTGATTATGCTTTTTTTTAAAAAAAAAGTTTAAATCTCCAAAACAATGTTTGCATAAAAATATTTCCATAAAACATACTGTAATTGAGCACACTTTTAAAAGAGGAAATATAAAAAGAGGAGGTAGTCACAATAGTAGCATTTTTCTATACTGCCAACTAGGGATGCTTCTAATGATTTAGATAATGGAGATTTATTGAGTTACTGCCCTCTTCTGCCATGCTGGGGACAGTTTTTGCCAGCTAACTATAAATCTTGGGTGAAAAAATATTGCTGTTCTGGCATCTGTTGGAGAAGAGAAAGATTCTCATTTCAACTTGTGATGCTTCTGTTGTTATTGTTCAAGGATAGCCAGTATCTAGTGGTATTTGTTACCTCAATACAAATCATGTGATTTAAGAAGAAAGGAAATTAGGAAGTATAGTGTTTCGTAATACATCTCTCCTCTATGTGAAATTACTAAGACACTACTGGATAAAGTAATATTTTATTGTTTTATAACCCTTACATTCTGACAAGTTACAAATGACTTGCAGTTTTTCTTCAAGCTAAACTTACGGTACTCATAATAAACACATTCCCGGAAACATAATTTTTTCCCCAGAAACAAATTCCTAAAACAAAGCTTAAAGAACTAAAACTTGCAGAAAACAAAACCTTCAGAGCATATTTACTATAATTTACCACATACATGTATTAGGTTGTGATTAATCTTTAAGTGTTGATCCCCTATATTATTGTTATTGAGTAATCCAAATTCATAAACAGGGCCTAGACAGATATTACTAGATCTCCTGTTCTTAAGGAAATTCTGATTTCATTCTTCTTTTGGAGCTATTTGGATCAATTATACTAACAATTATTATTCTGTATAATCATATTTATCATGGTTTTAGTACATGTTTTGGGGAATGTATTATATGAACTAAGTTATTAGCAAACCAAATATCTCAAGAATTTAAGATGTTGGTGTATTAGGCCCATTTTTCCATTTGTGCTGTTTAAACAAAAGCATCTATAACAGAGGTATGAAATTTGCAGCCCGTGAGCCGGATTCGTCACACACTGGCCACCCCCACCCCAGATTTAGCGAAGGAGGGGAAAGTCATAATATGACATGTCATCGCGAGTTTGACACTCCTGCTCTATAACATATGCAGTGTACTCTGAATAATTCTAGGATTAGGATACAAATATAAAAAATGGAATAAAAATTCTGATGGTAAAATGTTTTCTGCAGTATTTGCTTAAACAGTGGAATGAAAGGCTGGCTTTGTCTCAGTAAAATTCCTTTATCTTCTCAAAATAGGACTTAAGCAAAATGTATTTTTATGATGGGTACTGTAATACAGATAGTCCTCACTTAATGACCAATCACTTAACTATGGTTTGAGATTATAGCAGACCCTCAGAAGGTATTTATGACCCCGTTCTGGAGTGCCAACAGAGAGACACAACCCCATGTACAGTCACATGACTGCACTTTGGATGCTTAGCAACTGGCTCTCTCTTACAGCCAATTGACACATTTCATGGTCTTCTGACAATTTACATTTCCAGCAAAAAATGCTCATAGGAATGCATTGACTGACTTAATGACCATGGTGTTCATCTAATGATTGGCACATTCTCTTGACCATGTGACATTTACTACTACTACAAAACAGATCGTAAAATCAGGTCACATGGGTGCCTCAACTTATGACCATCATGACTTACAATGGAAAGTCCAGTCTAACCAATTTCGTTGTATTTAAGTACAATGACAATAAAGATTATACTATGGTCCTCAGTCAATGACTAACTCTATGTACTCTTATCTGCCAAAAAGATGTTACCTGATTTATTTTCATGTTTAGCTACTGTATCATATATTCTTAACACTGGTCCTCTACAATTTGTACATCAACTTTCCAATTGAAAAGCTACCATTATGGACAAAGTTCAAACTTTGGTTCTGAGGGAAGACAATACACTTATCAAGAATAACTAATAGTCACAATAAATGTTTGCATAATAGAAACTTGGAAATATGAGTGGCCACCAGAGACATGTCCCATTTCTGCACCAACCCTTTTCAGTGTAACTGACCAGTGTTACCTTTCATATTGACATATATGTTGGACTTGGCAAAAGATTACTGTAATACCTTATTTGGCTACTTACTTCAGAGGACATCCAACAGATCCCAAAGTTCACCTTCCTGGGGTTCCAAATATAGGTTGGAAGAACCACACATTTTAGTGCTCTATTCAAAACTTCTTGGTGGTGTGAAGTTATTGAGTAGGAAGTAGCAATTTCAGCCATATAATTGCAACCCATACTTGCAGTTTCATGCTCCAAAGCCGTAGTTCAAAGTTTTGCTTTAAAGTAATTCTGCGCTGAATGGAAAATGAAACGCATTACACCGTTAATGTGTCCATAGAGGCGACAAAATGCCGTTTTCACAGCGTTTCCTCACAATCAACCACTAGTGTACCGTAAACCTGCTTTCTCATTACCGACCGAGGGACGCTTAACCGGCGCTATCACTTTAAATACTTGAACTAGAGGGTGGTGCCCGCTGCTCATTTTTTTATGCGCTTTTGAGGGAGGGACGCACGGACGCACGCACGCTCCACCCGCATCGCCCGCTGTCTCGTACTCCTCCCTTTTGCGCGCGCTCTCTTGTCCCTTCGCCATTGGCCCACCTTGGTCAGCTGACCCTGTGTTATTTCCTGCGTGTGTGTCTCTGTGAGGGGAGAATGGAGAGACAAATCTTCGGTCTGTTACTGCGGAGCCGCTTCCGGACAGAAGCAGATCCCTGCTGCCCCACGCGCCACTGAAAAAAATCTTGTCCACTCCGCGCTCCCCTCTGTGGGGGGGAGCGGGGAGGAGAACGAGGCTTGGGTAATGACTTCCATACGTTTAAAGCCGTCCTGCGGGCCTTGATGGAAGGGGCGGGGTGGGAGAAGGAGACGGTGCCAGGCAGTTTCTGGGCCGCAGCATCGGGGTCTCCTTCCCCCAACCTGTGTAGGTGCCTGGGCCAGGAACGCGGGCTACTAAGAGAGGGGGCACCTAGAGTGGATCGGAAGTGGGGAGACGGCAGAAAGTCCTTTATTTCGGCTAAATCCGCCCCTCGGGAGTTCCTTTACAGACCTTTCAGTTCCCTGTCATACTTCCGTGCTTGTTTCCTTTCGTTATGTACACCTCGAGGAGAAGAAAGGGGTTTGAGGGGAAAGTATAATGAAGGGATTCAAAGGTTTGTTCTGGGAGGAAGAATAGTAAAATAGCATTTATTTCAGTAGTTGAGTCTCATTACTTTTCCTAATATTTTTTTCCCTAAGGTAGTAGCCCTAGTCTTATGCACCAGTTGTAAGTTAAGCACTTGTATGTACTTTTATAAAAATATTTGTGGATGTTTTTATAATGGTATTTACTGGTTATTATTTAAAAATACTAACTTCAAAAATAGTTTACCCCTCACATTTAGTTGCCTCGATGAACCATTACAAACCACAGATCTGGGTTTTTTTCATACCCATCTGCATTGTTTTAACTAATAATATATCTCATGACTTTTGACACTGCCATCAATCTGCACAAGATGAGTGGAGTCATGTCAAAGATTTTAATGATTTAGTGTTGATACAGCAGAAAATATAGAGAGATGGGTGGATGAGTTTTCATGAATGGCAAATAGCTTTTAGGTGGTAGATATATCCGTAAGCAGTTTTTTATGAGATTTAATAGCAATACCACTTGACTTATATACAACTTCACAGTGCTTTACAGCCTTGCTAAGTGGTTTACAGAGCCAGCATATTTCCTTCAACAATCTGGGTCCTCATTTTACCAACCTTGGAAGAATGGAAGGCTGAGTCAACCTTGAGCCGTGAGGATTGAACTGCTGGCAGTCAGTAGAATTAGCCTGCAATACTGCATTCTAACCACTGTACAATCATGGCTGCTGCTGCTATTATATTATTATTATTATTATTATTATTATTATTATTATTATTATTATTATTATTATGTGGTTAATCTTTGGTGAGATTCACAGCCTTTGGGGCTGGTTGATAGCTCAACAGCTCAAGTCCTAACCAAGGACTTAGGAACTGTTAAGGTATCGTCGGAGGATATAAGCTGTTCCAAGTAGGGTGGTTTTTTGTAGAATCAGAATGTTCAAGTCTGATAAATTTAAAATTTCCAAATAGCGAGGTAGCCCTTTAGGTATTGCTCCAAGGGCTCCAATTACAATTGGGAGAACACTCTATTTCTTTCTCCACAGTCGCTCAACTTCAATTTGCAAGTCCCGGTACTTTGTGATTTTTTCTTGCTGTTTATCTTCAATTCATGCATCTCCAGGTATTTCAATGTCAATGAAACATACTTTTTTCTTTTCAACTATTGTTATGTCAGGTATGTTGTGGGCCAAGTGCCTGTCAATCTGAATTCTGAAGTCCCACAAGATCTTTCTCACTCTCTAAAACCTTCTGAACCTGATGTTCCCAGTGTTTTTTGCTGTACTCGAATCCAAACTTTTGGCACAATTTCCAGTGAATGATCTTAGCAACGCGGTCATGGCATTGTAGGTAGTCAGTTTGTGAAATTTTGCTGCACCCACTGATCAAGTGGTCGACTCTCTCTCATTACAGAGGCAATATTTGCTGTTGGTGGTGACATGTTAAATTTTTGCCTTCGTGCAGTTTGTGGCTAAGGCTTGTTATTGAGCTGCCAAAATAAAGCCTTCTGTTTCTTTTTTCAGTGCTCCTGATCTTAACCAATTCCACATTAGCTTTTGGTCAGCTTTGCCTTCAATACTTTTCATGTGTTGGCTATGCATAGCTTTGTTTTTCCAATTTTCAGCTCGCTTCTCAATTGCATCTTTCTTATATTCAGCTTTTGACAGTTGTCTTTAAAAGACCATCTTTATTTACTTCCTTAATCATTGGTTCTTCACTTTTCTGGATGTAATCATTCAAGCTGTGTTTTTCTTCTTCCATAGTCTGTTTTACTTGTAGGAGTCCTCGACCACCCTCTGCTCTTGGTAGATATAATCGGTCAACATCACTTTTAGGGTGCAAAGCATGATTCATTGTCATAAGCTTCCTTGTTTTTCTGTATGTGTGTGTGTGTGTGTGTGTGTATATATATATATATATTACAATTATTGAAATAAATACTCCCTTTGGTGAAGTAATATGACACTTCAGTTGTAGGTACTGTAGTTATATAATTGAGAACATAATTCACAATGGCAAACTATCATAAGCAAAGTGTGGCTTCAGTTTCTGTTCAGCCATGAAGCTCTGTTAGTGGTAAGTTTGCCATAATTATCTTGCAGTGATTATAGTTGGTAATTATAATTGAACTTGAATTTCTTAATCAAAATCAGAATATTAGTATACAACCTACATGCCATATATTTTATATATAATGCTGCAGTTTTTGTGGAACTGACTTCTTGATCTTGCATGATGATGTCTTCAGCTGTTTACTTGGCACTGTTTCACTTAATCAGATCACCTGCCAAATTCCTGATCTCTCCTGTAGCACATAGTATTTTCCCAAAATTACTTTTTCTTTCCTTTTTGGATTTTGAGTAACTTAAAGCAATATAATATGATTCACGTTTTCCATCTAAGTAAGAAAGTCCGTGAATCCACTAAGGTCCAAAAACAATTTGTAAAGGAGACAGACATTACAGAACTCTTGGTGACCTTGAGGGGGTGGCCTCCTGAAGTGTGGGGGACTGAATCACTATCATTATCAGTAGTTTACTCTTTTTCCACATTGAGCGGTATCCATTACTTCCATGTTGCCTATCTCTAGTTTACTTAATAGGTTTCAGATAGACTGAAACTTATTAAGGTTCTAGGTAAAGAATTAGCAGAGAAAGCAGGACTAGGAATCAGTTCATATAGTAGCTATAAACCACCTTGATTCCCAATGGCAATGTTAGTTATGCATTTTGACCCCGCTGTTATAGAAAGTCTGTTCCTATCAGAAATATTGTTGCTATCATCACTGAGAGGCTAAGTACCTAGCTTAAAACTAGAGATTTCAAAACAGAGGAGGCTGAGAAGCAATTGTAGTGAGACTGTTGCTATTCTAAGTATATGTAGAAAATGATAAAATTCATATTAATTGCAGTTAGCTGGAGATGGTCTTTATTTTAACATGTGAGGTTGATTCTGTTTTTGTGCATAGATGTGCTTTGACTTGTTGAATCCTAGTGACTGCTTGGACAAATCCCTGCAATTTTCTTGGCAAGGTTTCAGAAATAGTTTGCCATTGCTTGCTTCCTAGGGCTGAGAGAGAATGATTGGGTAAAGGTCACTCTCAGCTGGCTTTGTGCCTAAGGCGGGACTAAAATTCCTGGTCTCCTGATTTCTAGCCTGCAGCCCCAATCACTCTGCTAGACTGGGTCTCTGAGGTTAGGTCATAGCCCCCTCTTAAATTTTCCTACAAAATATATGCTGCTGAATATTTTATATTTGTAATTTTTCATCTATATAATAATATATGTTTCTGTATTTTCTGGGTTTTACCCTTGTAGAGTGAACTCTTGTTTATCAGATCACTTTTGTTTATTGCAGTACTTTTAAGATATTTTCTCTGATGTTTTAGTTACTACATAACTGTGTATTCTGTAAATTATTTTTATTGTTATAGGTAATATTTGACTTCTGACCACAGTTGGGACTGGAATCTCAATTATTGAGGGAAGGGGTCATTAATGAGATACCCATGTAAGTGCTTCGCGCAATGATCATAATTGCAGAACTCCCAGTTGCAGTTGTTAAGCAATCTCTCAGATTGTTAAGTGGATAGAGTAAGTGGATAGAGTGAAAGGCTGCTTGATGGGAGGATTTCAATTTCATGTGAATCTGAAATCCTTCTGGGAGATAACCCTTTCACTCTCAACATTCCTGCAGCCCATCAAAGGATTTCTTCCATGCACGGAAGGGAAGCTGAAATCTTCATGATTTGGGCTCCTGGAATTCACCAAGGGATTTCAGCTCACCTTCATCCGCTCTGTTTGCAACCTTCCCTGCTGGCTTCCCCATTGACTTTCTGATGATCACAGGTCACTTAGCAACCAGTTGTAAATGTAAGCCAATTACCAAGCATCTGACCTGCAGTCATATAACGGGTGTGTGATGTTTTATGTCAGTCAGGTAGTAAAATACTCTTTCTGAGGTTCTTAACTTTGGACGGTTGAGGACTACCTGTATGTGAAGGATTGGGAAACTTGGGTTTCATATTTGCAACACTCCGAGTAAAATTTGGGCTACCTATTTCACAGTGGCACATAATCAACTCAGGCATGTTTTGTATGCTCAATATGGACCAGATGTTTTAGTTGCTTCCAAGAAACCTGAAGTGTTTTTGTTTTTAATGGAGTTGATGTCTAAAATGTAATCCATATTATATTTCTATCAAAAACTAAAGAATAATTCCAGAGTTGATATAACAGCATTTACAGTTTCTTTTTAAAGAATTGAATATTATAGAGTGATTGCTGGCCTTAAAAATAATTACATTGGTTTCAGTGGATTTAAATTTAAAATTTTCATCAAAGGTTTTTATTTCAAGTCTACACCCCAAAGAATTGCTATGTGATTTTCTTGGTTGTCACTGTAAAAAATATGAGTCATTGACTCATATGATTTAATCTTATTAGTCATTGACATCTTTTTGAAATAACATATTAATGTAACTAGATTTGTAGAGAAATCTTTTAATATTAAATATATTAATGTGTTGAATTATTCCATATTCACACATACACATGTGTGTGTAGGTGTATGGGCAGCAACATGATGGAGATTTTAATAAGTAATTTATCTTAAGGATGAATCTTACTGTAAAATAAATACCTTGATCTTTATTTTTGTTCAGTTTTTTTTTACCAGTTACAATTATTTTTTTATTATTTATGGAGTTTTTTTTTCTTTTTCATGTATAGATGATGTGCTAGATCTGTTTGCTGACATTATATATCCAAAACAGTGCTATCAGAGAGATATGAAATGGTATGAGAATGAGATGACATGAGGTTTTTTTTTAGAACGGATGATCCCAAACGAATAATAGAATCAGTGTGGTCAATATTACAGACTACTCATTTAATATTATAGGGTGCAAGTACTAGTAAAAGTGTTATCTAATTTTTATTAAACTGCATTAAATTATAATATTGCAATTGTTTAAAAATGAAAATTGTACACTGGTAACTTGAAATTGTAGTACACTAATAACACAGTATTTTCTACTTCTGCATATTGATTTTTACCTTTTTTGCTGGAGGTTTGAAGTTGAAGCTTCTATGGGAACTAGGATCTTTACCATTTAGTATGCAATGGTAATTTAGTATGCAAGTTTATTTCTTGGTTTGGTGTATTTTGATTTCCCCCCATTTTCTATATCATTTAAAATTGAGGAAGAGGAAGGATTGGGGGGAGGAGGAAATTTTAACTCGTTAGATTTTATTTGGTTCCTAGGGCTTATATCCAGTTGCAGATAGATACTTTTGCAGAAGAAAATTATTCCAGGAATATTTTGGGATTTTTAAAAATATACTACCATACTTTTTGGAGTGTAAGACACACTTTTTCCCCCTAAAAGAGGGTAGAAATGTTGATGCATCCTGACCACCCCAATGTCCCGTTTCCCCCCAAAATGGGCCTGTTTTTTACAAAAGCAGGGCATGCAGAGGGTTTGGGAGGTCTGCAGAGTGATCCTGGGGCTGGGGAGAGCAAAAATGGGATGCGTGGGGGGTTTGGGAGGCCAAAAATGGCTCCATTTTTTGTGAAAATGGGCCCGTTTTTTGCAAAAATGGGGCGTGCAAATTTGGGACGCCTGCAGAGTGCTCCTGGGGGCTGGGAAGGGCAAAAATGGGGCATGCAGAGGGTTTAGGAGGTGTGCAAAGTACTCCTGGGTACTGGGGAGGGCAAAAATGGGGTGTCTGGTGGGTTTAGGAGGCCAAAAACAGGCCCTTTTTTGTGAAAACGTCCCCATTTCTCGCAAAAACAGGGCATGCAAATTTGGGGAGGCCTGCAGAGTGGCCTTGGGGGCTGGGGAGGGTAAAACAGGGCATGCAGAGGGTTTGGGAGGCCTGCAGCGTGACACTGGGAGCTGGGGAAGGCAAAAATGGGATGCGTGGGGTGTTTGGGAGACCCAAAACAGGCCTAGTTTTTGCAAAAATGGGAAGCACAGAGGTGTGGGAGGCCTGGGGGCCGGGAAAGGCAAAAACTTTTCTTGCTTTCCTCTTTGAAATCTTGGTGTGTCTTATACTTTGGTGCATCTTATAATCTGAAAAATACAGTATATACTTACCGTGTTTCCCCGAAAATAAGACAGGGTCTTATTTTCTTTTTACACACAAAATATGGCTTGAGCCTTATTATGAGGGGAGGGTTTATTGTTTTGGGGTTGCCAGGTGGCTGCTCTCTGGTATGCGCTATGGTTGTCCACAACCCACAAACATAGAGCGTACTCCCAGAGCGGCCACTGCCAGAAGACTCGGTTTGGAAGCCGCAGAAAAAGCCATGCAGCGGCGGCGGCAACAAAGGTCCCCTGACTCTATGGAGAGAACTGGGCCAGGGCATCGTGAGGGTGGGAGGTACGAGAGCGAGAGCGGAACATCCCGTCATGCAACCCCCATCTCCAACCGTGCAGAGCGCCATTAACTGCCATTTCAAAGGTGCCAAGCCGTGGGAGCCGGACGATGGCGAACAGGTGCTCACGTGGTTTGGCAATATCCCTAGGTCAGTGAATGGCGCTGTGCCCGGCTGGAAAGGGGGTTTGTTGGGTGGTTGCTCATGTGTGTAGTTGCTTCATGGCTGCTGTGTTACGCTGCTGCAACAGCGCAGCACAGCCATTTGCCCATGAGGCTGTGCCCAGCTCTTTGTCCGCTTGCAAGAGATCAGCCGCCCGGCAACCCCCCTCTTCAGCTGGGCACAGAGCTGCTCATTACCCTAGTGGTATCCCGAAGGCGCTAAGCAACATGATCACCTTTGCCTTCCCCCCCAGCCCCGGTTCTCTCGGCTTGGCACCTTCAGGATACCGCTAGGTTGGTGAGCGGCACTTTGCCTGGCCAGAGGTGGGGGGGTTGTCCAGGTGGCTTATTTGGGGGGGAGGGCTTATATTTTTGCCCATCAGAAAAATGTGGCATGGCCTTATTATCAGGACATGTCATAATTTCGGGAAAACACAGTACAAATCAAGAAATTTAATTCCTAAAGTTGACGAATAACAACTAAGTTCTTGGAATCTGTTAGTTTAGCAAACATGACAAAGATAGATAATGTTAAAACATATTCAGATATTTGGACTCTGGAGCAGTTTTAGTTGTGCATTCCATGAATTTGAATAATAATTAAAGAGATCTTGCATGTTTTCAAAAATATAATATCTTCTATGTGTATCTATTAATTAGCCATGTGTGACTGACAGGCCTCTTGATAAAGGAAATAACCTTTGGTTTTTGATCATTTATAGTTATTCCTCTATATAGCAATAGATTACTGAGGTTTTTGCAACATTGGTTGCATAAAGAAATATTGCAGTGGATAAACCTTCTAGTTTAGGGGAATGAAGCATTTTAAAAATCAAAATTGGCCAGTATATTGATGTGGAATTGATCATTTATCCACATTTGTTAGCTCTAATTTGTTTTTGTTGTCCCTTTCAGTATTGCAATTTACACATTGCACTAACCTCTTATATTCTGATTTGTCATAGCATGTGAGGTAAGTTAGTGAGATTTCCATAAAAGTGAAAGTGTATTTTTCTGTTTTATCTTCATCAATTATAATCAGTTCCTTCTAGTCCCTGTCTTCCCCTTTCCTTCTTTTTCTTCCTTTCTTTTTCTTTCTCAAGTTTTTTTTTAATCTCACCTTTATTATTGCTCTCCTTCCTGCATCTTTTTTTCCACCTTTTTATTCCTTCAGGGAAACAGTGTCATTGATAATAGACTATTGGCAAAATGATAAAAAGTGTTTTCTGACCAGTGGCAACAGTGATAAATCAGACATATTAAATTGACATTTCAATAAACAGTAGTAACTGCAAGAATATCACCATTTAAATCAGTAACAGAAAAAGTCAATAGCAGCTACTAGTTGTTTTGGACGGAGTACATCAGTGTGTGATTCAAATTTTTTTACTACCGGTTCTGTGGGTGTGGCGTGGCTTGGTGGGCGTGGCAGGGGAAGGATACTGTAAAATCTCCATTCCCTCCACACTCCGGGGGAAGGTTACTGCAAAATCTCCATTTCCTTCCAATCGGTGTGCATGCATGTGTGTGGAAGAGTAGTTAGTGATGATTAGGGTTCATATTTTTTACTTGTGAAAAATATGATCTGTGTAGTGCCTGATTATAAATATTAAAAACTCAAACAATCTTGTTGCTTTTATCTTCTCAGTGCTAAATTTTTTAAATAAAATTATGCAGTCTGTTGTAACTTTAGGAAGTATTATTTATTTCTTCAAGTCTATATTATCCTTCTAGTGTTTTAACTCTAGCCTTAGCTGGTTATAACAATTCTAATATATTATTCCAACAATGAAACACTTAATGAAGATACCGTAATTGGCACTGGAATTTCCATTGGTAAGCAATGCGATCATAAAATGCAACATCAATGATCGCACCATTTACCAATGAAAATTCTGTCACTTCAAGTTGTTGTGAAGTGAATCACTGCAGATAGTTAAACAAAGATGTCATATGATCATGACTTCTTGCCAGCTTCCCTATTGACCTTGCTTTTAGGAAGTCAGCAAACTTCTGATCATGTGACCACAGGATCCTGCAACGTAATTGTGAGCCAGGTTCCCAAAACGTGATCACATCATTACATACAATGTAAGTACAAGGACCAGTCATAAATACCACTTCTTCATCACTATCATAAATTTGAACAGTTGCTGAATGGTTGGTTGTTAAATGAGGACCATCTGTAAATGAATTTGATAAATGACTTTATTATGATGTAACTTATTTTTATTGTGCTTTTTATATATAACATTTAAATTGAAAGCCATCTTGAATATTCATTTTGAACGTATAAGGAAAAAAAAGTTAGAATGTTATTGTGGATAGAAGATGTAAGGTTGATTGTTGGGTCCTTCTATTTCTCATAATGTAATTTAAATCATTTTTTTCTTTAATTTGTTTAGAAGCTGGACTTAGACCAGATTATACAGTTGAACTGTATAGAATAGATGTGGCATATTTTATGCGGCTTCTTAAATAGCAATAGCACTTAGACTTATATACTGCTTTACAGAGCTTTACAGCCCTCTTTAAGTGGTTTGCAAAGTTAGCATAATGCCCCCAACAATTTGGGTTCTCGTTTTACCCACCTTGGAAGGATGGAAGACTGAGTCAACCTTGCCTGGTGTGAGATTTGAGCTGCCAAATTGCAGTCAGCCGGCAGTGAGTAGAAATAGCCTGCAGTACTGCACTCTAACCACTGCGCCACCATGGCTCATAAGTCTGAACAGAAGCAAAGTATACTGTATTTTTCAGAGTATAAGATGCACCTTTTTCCCTCAAAAAATAAGCTGAAAACCGGGGTGCATCTTATACCCTGAATACAGCATTTTGTGCCTCCAAAACTCCGCCCCCTTCACCAAAATGGCTGTGCATACTTTTAAGAGGCTTTCAGAGTGCTCCTGGGGGCTGGGGAGGGCAGAAATGAGCAAAAAACAGGTCATTTTTTGTTCAATTTTGTTGTCCCCCCCCCCACAGCTCTCAGGAGCACTCTACAAGCCTCCTAAAGGCTTTTTTTTTTAAATTGGCCCATTTTCCAAAAAAATGGGTGCTGTTTTTGGGAGGTTTGCAGAGTGCAAAAACTTTTTTTTTAATTTGCCTCTTCAAAACCTTGGTGTGTCTTATGCTCCGGTGCACCTTATATTCCAAAAAATACAGTAGCTTTTCCCACAGACTTGTAGCTTTCTGCTATTTGCGACCTTTCGTATGTTAGACTACAGCTGTCATCAGTCACACTTACCATCACTCATTATGCATTAGGTTAGTAAAAATGTTGGATCAACACTGAGTGGGAAGATGTGCTTCTGATCCTTCTTTGACAATAAAGCTGATTAGATAGTTTTAAGTCAAGCCTTTTTTTTTTTTGTTTCACATCAAGGATTGAAGAAGGTGGGCAGGAGGAATCACATATTTTTCCCTGAGCAAAAATGTCAATAGATATAGGCTCTATTGTATAGTGTTTTTAATGATAAACTGGCCACCCACATTTTTATTTTCTCAAGTAGCTGCATATAATTTTTCCGTACACTTTACTCAATGACCATAATCAAAGCTTTCCCAATTGTGGTCGTTAAGGAGGCAAAGAGCTGCCAGCTAAAGGAAGGAAGGCAGCTCTCTCAGTGCGCAGAAGGGAACTTTGGTTGGGTAAAGGAAAGGAGTTCAGATCAGGATATGAGCTTCATTTCTTCAGCCTTCCATACGAGTTCCCCTCCCATCCATGCTCTCTTTCCCCTCCCCAATGTATGTACTGTGGACTAAAGAAGCAGAGCATCCTTTCCGAGCTGTCATTTAATGGTTGTTAAATGACCAGTCGTAAGTCAAGGACTAGCTGTAGTGCACACATACTCAGAGAAGTCAATAGCAGTTCTCTTCTTTTGGAGTGTGGCTTTTGTGGGAAATACTCCTATAATCAGCTGTGACCATGTGGTTGTATATTTCATAATGTTATAATTTTTTTACAGAAAATCTTTCAGAAAACTGTTTCCTATAATAGGAAGAGAGGATAAAGTTTTTAATTTTTTTAAAGAGTTCATTTAAATAAATTACTTCACAAATTTTACTAAAAATGGAATACAAACTAAAAATGTATATAACTATATACATTTTATATACCATTTTAGAAAAGTTAGGAGACATAACCCGAATTAAATATTTACAGAGTCATGGGAAAGTATTCAGCTATTTTACGTTAAATTTGTTTTGCTTAAATTGAAATTTGGTTTATGTGCTCCACCTTTCATATTCAGATTTTTAACTGTGATAGGTGCATGGATGTATACAAATATTAATATTGCTGTTTATGTGATATTTGAATTTTGGGACAGTGGGAAAATGGGAATATAGGAATCTTTCATAAAATCCAAAAGCACCATTGGTGGCATCTCACTCGTAATTTTAAATTATGCTCAATCTGGCAATTATTTTTCTGGAGCTGTAATTCACTTCATAAAAGATGGTAGTTGCTTCTTGATTAATATTGATGTACATTCTGTATTTTTCACACCATAGATACTTGTGTTTTCAAACCAGATAAATATTTTAAAACTATTTCAAAGTTTCTCCAGTTCAAATATCCTCTGCTGTGACATATTATTGTAAGTGGTATAGAATTGCTGTTGGGACTGGAGTCATTTTGATATCTGTCACAGCAGCTCTAATATGGAATAGGTGGAAAATAAGTAATAAAAACTATCTTCTAAAATGTTCTTATAAAATATAGTCATTGTCATTCTGTTTCCATACCAGAAATTCATGCTCTTAGTTTCCTAAGGGGAAAACAATACTAGGTCAGTTAGTTGATAATATGTATATTTCTATGACTTGGGGGACATGAACTGTTTTGCTGATTTATTTATCTTTTCTCTCTTTCAGGAAGGCTGTTAAGCTGTCAATACGCAGCTGAACAGCATGCAGTCCTTTCGGGAGCAGAGCAGTTACCACGGAAACCAACAGAACTACCCACAGGAAGTACATGGTGCATCTCGGCTGGAGGAATTTAGCACTCGCCAGCAAGCTCAGATGTTTCAGAGCTTTGGAGGAGGTGGCAGCACTAGTGGACGGCGCGAAGCAACAGGAAACTCTGCATCTATGGGTAGTGAAAGCTCTGGACATCAGAGTTATCAAGGTTTCAGAAAAGAAGCAGGAGAATTCTATTACATGGCTTCCAGCAAGGATCCTGCAGCAGGAGGAGGACAACAGCTTCCTCAGCGTAGGCCTTCTGGACCAGTACAGAGTTATGGACCACCCCAAGGCAGCAGCTTTGGGAGTCAGTATGGAAGTGAAAGTCACGTGAACCAGTTTCAAACACAACACTCGTCACTTAGTGGAGTAACACATTATCAGCAGGACTATACTGGTCCTTTCTCCCCTGGCACTGCTCAGTACCAGCAGCCGGCATCTAGCCAACAACAGCAACAAGTGCAGCAAATGAGGCAGCAGCTTTATCAATCTCATCAGCCTTTACCACAGGCCTCTAACCAATCTGCCTCTAACACACCTCATTTGCAGTCAATTCAACGCCCTTCAAATCTGCCTTCATCTACTTCTACCTATCCATTAAGAATAGGTCAGTATAGTCAGCACTATCAGCCTCCTGTTTCTTCCTCTTCTTCATTTCCTTCTCCTCAACGGTTTGCTCAATCTGGACAGAACTATGATGGTAATTATACTGTGAATGCTGGTTCACAGTATGAAGGACATGCTGTTGGTTCAAGTGCACAAGCTTATGGGACTCAGTCAAATTACAGCTTTCAGACACAGTCAATGAAAAACTTTGAGCAGTCAAAGTTGACCCAAGGGAGTCAACAGGCACAAGGACAGGGACAACAGTCACAACAACAACAACAACAACAACAGACTCCTCCACAACATGTAATGCAGTATTCAAACACTGCTTCGAAACTGTCTCTTCAAAGTCAAGTGGGGCAGTACAATCAAGCTGAGGTCCCTGTCAGATCACCCATGCAGTTCCATCAGAATTTTAGTCCTATATCTAACCCGTCACCAGCTGCCTCTGTGGTTCAGTCTCCAAGCTGCAGTTCCACACCATCTCCTCTCATGCCAAGTAGTGAGAATCTTCAATGTGGACAAAGCAACATTCCAGTAGCATCTAGAAACCGCATTTTACAAATGATGCCTCAACTTAGTCCAACACCATCCATGATGCCAAGCCCCAGTGCTCAGGGTGCAGGATTCAAAGGATTTGGGCTTGAAGGCTTGCAAGAAAAAAGACTTACAGATCCAGGACTAAGCAGTTTAAGTGCCCTGAGTAGTCAAGTAGCTAATCTTCCCAATACAGTTCAGCACATGTTACTCTCAGATGCTTTGGTGCCTCAGAAGAAAAACTCAAAAAAATCATCAAAAAAAACAGAGAGCTGCACAAACTCAGAAGGTTCCTCTCAAGCAGAAGAACAGCTTAAGTCTCCACTAGCAGAGTCCATTGATGGTGGCTGTTCCAGTAGTTCAGAAGATCAAGGAGAAAGGGTGAGACAACTGAGTGGTCAGAGCACCAGTTCTGACACCACTTACAAGGGGGGTAATTTAGAGAAATCTCAGTCATCACCAGCACCGCCATCTCAAAATGAACCTGCAAAAATCACTACCAGCTCTGCAGTTGAGGAAGAAGTGGCCTCCCCTCCTGATGGAAAAGAAGCCTTGATTTCTGTGGAGGTCCCCCCAAAGATCAAAGAAAAGACAGTTGGTGTGATAGTCTCCAGAGAAGCTATGTCAGGAAGAGTGGAAAAATCAAGTGGACAGGATAAATCCCAACAAGATGATGCTTCTACAAGTGCTCAAGCATTGCCTTCTGCCTCTACATTGAAAGAGACTAATCTTGTAGGAGCTCAGCAAGAGTCACAAGGTGGAAATAAAGGAAGCAGAACTGGGGACAGCAACACTAATCATAATGAAGATGGAAACAACCCACCTGGTCATGCTGCTATTGGCTCTAGTTTTACAAGCAGAACAGAGCCTTCTAAATCCCCTGGCAGTTTGAGGTACAGCTTCAAAGATAGTATTGGGGTTAATATGCAAAGAACTTCTGGTACCTTTTCACAGTATCCTTCAGGTCAGGATAAAGGGGAGTTTTCAGTGCATAGTGAGCGAAAGGGCAGGAATGAAAAATTTCCCAGTCTCTTGCAGGAAGTTCTGCAAGGCTATCACCATCATCCTGACAGGAGATATTCTAGAAATGCCCAAGATCAGCATGGAATCAGTGGAAGTTTAGAAAGTAGCATGAGACCCAATGTTCTGGTTAATCAAACAAATGAACTAAGTAACAGAGGCCTTCTAAATAAAAGTATTGGATCTCTTATGGAAGGTTCACACTGGGGACACTGGGATAGAAAATTAAGTGGCAGTACAGCTGAGATGAAACAGATAAATTTGGTAGATTATCCTATACCTAGAAAGTTTGACTTGGAGTCTACAGCTCATGAAGCTGGAGGAGTCTCTGAGAGAAGATCGGTTATTTGTGATATATCACCTTTGAGGCAGATTGCTAGAGATTCTGGGCCACATTCTGGAGGACATATAAGTACTGATGGCAGGAGTGGAAGAAGTGACCGTTTGACTTCTGGTTTAAATCAGTCAGTCATCCTCCCTGGTGGCCTCGTAGCCATAGAAGCCAAGCTAAAGTCTCACAGTGGGCAGATTAAGGAGGAGGATTTTGAACCTAAGACCTCTGCCAACATCAACAACAAAAAATCGGGAGATCATTGTCACCATGCCAGTTTTAAGCATGAAACCTACCGAGGGAATGCTAGCCCTGGGGCTGCAACACTTGATTCTGCATCAGACTACCTGCTACAACAGGATAGCCGAACAACACAGATGAGACGAGGACCTAACAGAATAGGAAGCAGCCGGGAAGGAATGAGAGGTAAATCTCCCTCTCAATTTCATGATCTGGCAGATAAGTTAAAGATGTCACCAGGAAGAAACAGAGGTCCAGGGACAGATCTTCACCAGATGAATCCACATATGGTGCTTTCTGACAGGGTCAATCGGAGTTCCTTACATACTTCTTTCTCTTCAAATTCTGAAAGTTCATCTTTGGCTTCAGCATATCATGGTAATTCCCGATCCCACGTTTATGGTGATCCTAATCAAGGATTGAATTCCCAGTATCACTATAAAAGACAGCTATACCATCAACAACAAGAGGATTATAAAGATTGGAGTAGCAGCTCTGCTCAGGGTGTGATTGCTGCAGCTCAGCATAGGCAGGAAACGGCTAGAAAGAGCCCAAGACAGCAACAATTCTTAGACAGAGTAAGGAATCCTTTAAAAAATGACAAGGATGGAATGATATATCTCCATTCTGGTTCTTACCATGACGTGGGGTGCCAAGAAACCAGCCGTTGTTTGTTGGGAGGTGAAAGCACACTTCAGAATAAATGCGTGGAAATTAAACACATGAATCAAAAGATTCAGCAACATGAATCAGGCTGGGATCTTTCCCGTCAGTTAACCCCTGGAAAGAACAGTGGCTCTCTAGGGACAACAAGTCAGAAAAGATTTATTTCACAAAATAGTGATACACATAGGCGTGATGATGTTGGTGATGTACTTAAATCTGCCAATGCCATGGTAAGAATTCCTGGCCAAGAAGATCAATCTCCTCAAAATCCTTTAATAATGAGAAGGCGAGTCCGCTCATTCATTTCTCCTATTCCAAGCAAGAGGCAGTTGCAGGAAATGAAAACCAGTGGGATTGATGAGAAAGGCCGCATACTCCCTTCATCAAAGGATGGAGTTGATAAAACTCTCAATTCTTATGCCCATTCTTCTCAAAACCAAGATGTTGGCAGATCATTCTCAAAAGGAGAATCATCTAAGAATCTTCCAAGTCCTGATAATAGAAACTGTTCTGGTGTTTCCATCACAAGCCCAGCTAAAACAAAAATTCTTCCCCCACGAAAGGGTCGTGGACTAAAGTTGGAAGCTATTGTTCAAAAAATCACCTCTCCCAATGTTAGAAGAAGTGCATCTTCAAATTGTGCTGAGGCTGGTGCAGATACAGTCACTCTTGATGACATTCTGTCTCTGAAGAGTGGCCGCCCAGACAGTGGGAATGTGGCCAATCATGAAATAGGAGAAGAAAATATAAAAGTAGAAGTGTTAGATCGAGAAAATCAAGTACTGACCAATGAAATTTCTCGGACAATATCTTCTGAAGATTGGCGTGATGATGGAGATGAGATTGTGAAAAAAGAAGTTTCTGAACATGTCCCTGTTGGCAAGGACGGTTCAGTGCCTATCTTGATTCCAGCATCTTCCCAGAAATCTGTTGGGCAAGTAAGAATAGATGGATCTGGAAATTTTTCTGAATCAAAATCAATTCCGCCAACCAATATTTTGGCTCCTGAAACAAGTGTAAAACCAGAAGAAAAAGATGGAAGTATCATTATGACACTCAAGTCAGATCCCTTTCCTCCAAAGGGATATTTCCCTTCTGGTAAGAAGAAGGGAAGACCTATCGGTAGTGTAAACAAACAAAAGAAGCAGCAACAATTACCGCTTCCTTTAGTGCCAGAAGCAGTGCAGCTATCAGAGGAGACAGTAGACAGTGAACCAAAACCTAAGAGACAGCGAAGGGAGAGGAGGAAAACTGCAGCACAACCACGAAAGCGGAAACCAAGACGAGCTGCTCCCATTGTAGAGCCTCAAGAACCAGAAATCAAACTAAAATATGCCATTCAGTCTCTTGATAAAACTGATACTAGGAATAAATCTTTTTTCCCTTACATTCATGTAGTAAACAAATGTGAGCTGGGTGCTGTATGCACAATAATTAATGCAGAAGAAGAAGAGCAGAATAAATTGATGAGGGGTCGAAAAGGACAGAGGTCATCAACGCCACCTCCTAGCAATGTGGAGAGTAAAGTACTGCCTAGTTCCTCTTTTATGCTACAAGGTCCTGTTGTAACAGACTCATCTGTTATGGGCCACCTTGTCTGTTGCCTTTGTGGCAAATGGGCCAGCTACCGCAACATGGGTGATCTCTTTGGGCCTTTCTATCCGCAAGATTATGCAGCCACACTGCCTAAGAACCCCCCTCCTAAGAAGTCCACAGAGATGCAAAACAAGATCAAAGTACGACATAAAAGTCTGTCTAATGGTTCCAAGACTGACACAGAGGAAGAAGAGGAGCAAGAGCAAAAAGAACAGAGAAGCCTGGCTGCCCACCCACGTTTTAAAAGACGACATCGCTCTGAGGACTGTGCTGGGGCTTCTCGGTCACTTTCAAGAGGCCCTGCTTGTAAAAAAGCAACCACTGAGGGTGGCAGTGTTGCTGAAAATACTTCTTCAGACTCTAAACCTCCCATACCTACTTCTGAAGGTGGTCCTGAGTTGGAGCTACAAATTCCTGAACTACCTCTTGATAGTAATGAATTTTGGGTCCACGAGGGCTGTATTCTCTGGGCCAATGGGATTTACCTAGTCTGTGGCAGGCTTTATGGGCTGCAAGAAGCTGTGGAAATAGCTAAAGAGATGGTGAGTACTATATATAAACAATCACATGCGTCTTACAACTGTCATGATATTTATTGCATTCTAATTGGTTTCTTTTGTCATCTCTTAAACATATTGGTACCACTGTAATTTTATGGATTGTTTACGTGAGCCAATCTCATAATTTTACATTATTCAGAATTATTTTGGATTGACATTCATTGAATCATTTTATGCTGTAATTAATGTATTCTTATTAGGCTATACATTTCCTTAAACAAATGATATTGCTGAGTTTAATGCTTGTAAAAGATAACATTTCCTTTTGGTCACATTGAATTTTTGTTCATGTGATATGATGATATGACCATGTGATACTGTACAGGTAATCCTTATCTTACAACCCTGATTGAGCCCAACATTTATGTTGCTCAATGAAGTTACCTTTAGATTGCCAAAGGACTTAGTTCAACTAGTTTCTATTGAATGTTGTCATTTGAGGGTAATTTTTGCATTTTTCATTACTTGAAATTAAGTTTGGGTGACTCTGTGAGTCTGTTTGTATACAGCAACCTGCTTTATCTTTTCTTCTCCAGAGGGTTGGGTTTTTAAAATTCCAAACATTCATTGATCTGCAAAAGATATATTTTGTTAGCTTTCTTTCTTGTACAAACACTTTTTTTTTCAGATTCTACATCTATCCAAATAATAGTCAGGGTGGAAGAGAGAAGAAAGAATATATTTAAAAATCAGATAACACAAATGAGTTCTGACATCTTAGCATAAATAAAGGCAAACTTGCAAGGACTTCTGAACTCTTATGCTGTCAAGATGTTGTTTGCTATAGAAGGTGAATGGGAGGTTATTGTGCTATAGCTGTTTCTCAGCTTGTCTAATAGTTTAGTTTGCTTTAGAGGTAAAGAGATTTTCATTGCACATTTTAAGACATCTTAAGAGATTGCTATTCTGGATTGTAAGTAGTTTCTTCCATTCATACTGAGACATTTTTTTCTTTCTTTGGCTGGAAAAATTAGATTTACTGTGTATTTACTGGTTTGCTTTTGAGTGTGGCACCTATAACTTAATTATACATTTTTGTTATCTTAAATTTATTTATTCATCAACCATTCTCACAAAACAAGTGATACCAGGTGATGTACAACATGGCTAAAAACTATATATGCAAAATTATTATTATTATTATGGTTCATTGCACAGGTCAGCTGGCTGTTTAAATTGGATTTGGCATTTTACTTATTGAGTCTTTTCCAAGGACCTGGATAGACAGATGTTTTTTGACAATGTTAAAGATATCATTGCAAGATGTAAGCTGTTCCAAGTAAAGCTATCTTTTGCAGTTGACGGATGGTCAAGGTTATAAGAGAAATATTAGACAAAAATCAGATGCTAATAACAATGCTTGTGGTAAGATTCATACTTACTAGTAGAAATTTAGTGTTAAATTCATATTGGAAAATTGAATTGTCCTTGCTATTTCTCCTAGGACAATAAAAAGGTTGAGAAACTAATACAACTACAAATACAACTACATGTATCTGAACACTAATAGTTCTAGAAATGGATTAGTTCAGTGGAATTTAGGTGATTACTATTTTCAGTATTTTCGCTGTTGTCAGTACAGGACAAAGTTGAAGAAAAAAACAGAATGCTATGAAAAATGATGTAAGTAGTTCAAAGACAGAAGTTACTGATAAAGATAAATAATTAAATTTAAAAAGTAGCTGCAACTACATTTATATTTGCATTATCAGGAAACTTTGAATTCCCACAAATTAGTCAAACTACAAAAATTGAAGAATACCACGGAAGACAGCATCTATTCCTTATGCATTTATGCGTTCCCCATATAAACAAATTTCTAAAAATGCTGATATTTAATTTTTTACATATTTACTTTGCACAAAACCTGGTAAATTTTGTGTAAAAACTTTTACATGGATACATTTATATATTAATAGTCAAATGAAAACTGTTGTCATGTTTTCTCATATATTATTGGTGTTTTTTAATCCATGGGAATTATTTGATTGTTTAAGCATTCATTTAGACATTCATATAAGAATATTTTTTCTTTTTCTTTGTCATATCAAATTCTTGAAGACTATTTGGATAGGTCCCTACAGTTTTCGTGGCAAGATCTTTCCGAAGTGATTTGTTATTGTCCTTTTCCTAAATCTGAGAGAAGGTGACTGGCCCGTGGTCACCCAACAGGCTTTGTGCCTAAAGTGGGACTAGAACTCAGTCTCCTGGTTTCTAGCCTGATATCTTAATTATTACACCAAGCCAGCTCCGAGACATGTAATAATATGGCTTTTATCAAATAGCAAAAGAAAAAGATTAAAGTTACATTTTTTGCATTATTTGTTAGTAATGCACATTTTTAAAATTAAAACACTGGAGACTGGACTGTTTTCTGGACTATTCCCTGGACTATTTCAGACACCTATCTTTCATTTCAGACACCTATCTTTCAGTGTTCTTAGGTTTGCCCAAATTTGTAAAAGTAATGGCATCAATTTGGGCAATGTTTTCCTTGATTCTTGTCTTCTCGTTGATGTTGTCTGTTTTAGCAGGCCTGGAAGCTCCAGTGGTTGTTTCTATACTTTCTATCTAAAAAAAAGTTTGGTGTTCTCTAGACCAGGTGTGTCAAACTGATGGCTCATGAACTGGATGTAATAATATGTGAGATACTTACAATTCTATCTCCAATTCTCTGGGCTACTTCTTTGAGTACTGCTTTTAGAACTCTGTTGTATGCTGCATTGGATTTGCAATGACTCCACTTCTCTCTTTGGGGCAACTGATTTAGGAATCAATACTGCTACTGGTTCAGTAGTGCTAGGTGTTGGTAGCATTTGATCCATTAAGTATCATTAGAAAAGAGCCAGCATTGGACTTTTCCTGATGTGAATGTGATGTGAATGTGGCTTGGGGAGTCCTTTGAAGATGATTTCCTTTTCTTCAGTATTCCACAAAGTATAAGCCTTGGATGCCTTATATAACTCTCTCCTTCAGTTGCTTACAAAATATGGGGATTTCCCCTCATCACATAGTGTGTTGAAGGCTGAGGATCCGAAGCGTGATTGCCTCTTTCCTCCCTTCTTTCTGTTCTTGCCAGGTTGAGTGCCATTTCTATGTCACATGGTATTTTCACTCATTCTTTTCGTATGTGTGCTTGAAAAGGATTATGAATATATATAGTAGCATGTTTGATGAACTTCTGGTAGGTTTTCCACCTTTCCTGAAGCCTAGCAAGACTACCTTCCTCCTCCTCTGGACTATCAGGGTTTATACTTCCCCAACATATCATCCATTCCAATATTCCATAGAGATATGAAAGATTCAACTGAGGTATCATTAATGTGGCCTGGAAGCCTTGGGTGTTACTGTGTGAGGATCTTATCTGTGGAACAGTTGCCATCCATAGTTGCTGCAGTTGATGCTTTATAATTCTTAGTTCATTGCTTGCCTCTGCTTTCTTTACTATCTCTGGGGACCCTCTGGCTCCTTCATCAGCCCAATTCATAAGACTTAGTGATGGTTTTGGCTCTGATGCTTTGGTTTCTGATCCTGAGCTACATCTGTCCTTATGCTGAAGTACATCTTTGATAGGCTGATCTATCAAGTTTCCTATTGCTGGAATCGCTCTTAATTGAAGTGCAGACACTCTTAACTCCCACATTATGGTATGTGTTGCCTCTTTCACCTCAGGTTTAGCTCTTTCTTTCTTTCTTTCTTTCTTTCTTTCTTTCTTTCTTTCTTTCTCTGCTTTTTTCTCCTCTCCTCTCCTCCCCTCCCCCCATAATTATTATTCTAATTTCTAATTCTTGGAAAAGCCACTGTCTCTCCCTAGACAGAGATTAAAGTCTGAGAAGAGTAAAAAATTCAAAAGGCTAAAAAGTTTAACAAGACAGCATGAGTGTCCTCAAGTCACCAGCCATTGCCCAGATTGCATCTTACTCTTAGACCCTCTATGCTCATTGGCAAAGCCAGGTCTTAACACTCTTCTGAAAAGGCAAAATCATGGGGGCTTGTCTCATCTCTGGGGCTAAGGTGTTCCAGAGAGCAGGGGTAGCAGCCCACTTCCTACATACCATCAGTTGAAGTTTCTTGACTGATATGTAGCATACCTATCTCTCTAGCCAGGTGGGCAGGTCGATGAGGAGCTTTAAAGGTAATAGCCAACACCTTAAATTGGACCCAGAAGTAAACTGTCATCCAGAGCAGCTCATGTGGGAGCAGTCTTACATGCAAGCACCCTGGGGGTTCCCAAAACAGTTTGTGCTGCTGCATCCTGCCTACCAGTTTCAGCTCCTATTCTCTTCAAGGCTAGTTCCAGATAGAGCATTTTGCAGTAGTCCATCTGGGAAATGTGTGGGCATGTGTGATAAAAGGAGAGCTCCTTGATCCAGGAAGGCGTGTAACTGACACACAACACAAAGTTAAGCAAAGGCCTTCCTAGCCATGACTGCCACCTTCTCAATGAGCAAGAGTCATGAGTTTAGGAGGACTGGTTGATTATGCACTAGGTCTGTCTGGGGCAGTGCTATCCCATCTAAGACGAAAGATGAGAAAGTCCCAAATACAGAGCAACCATCAACCCATATCCACTCCAACTTACCAGAATTCTGTGGAAGGCTATTGTGTCCCATTCAGGCCCCCATAGCCTAGTTTAAACATAGTTAAAGTTCCAGTAGATTTGTATGTTTTGTAATTATGTCTAGCAGCTACTCTACTTAGGCTTTGTATTTGTTATGATTTCTCAGATTTATTTCATTTCATTTCACTTTATTGAGTTTGTATGCCGCCCTATTCCCGAGAGACTCAGGGTGGGTCACAATAAAAAAGGGAGGGGGATACAAAAAATAAAATAAAAAACAACAATTTAAAATTCTACAACAGCCGTAACCTTGAATGGGGCTGGATAGCTCAACAGACCCAGGCCTGCCGGAACAGCCAGGTCTTAACTGCCAGGCTAGAGTTGAGAGTCGCAACATGAGATGAACAGCATAAAAATTTAATAAATAAAACAAATAATTTTGAGTTTTATCTTCTAGCTAGATAAGGTGAAGTTCACTTTGTTTCCTGTTGACTTCATATTTGGTGATTGTGGATGCTAATCTTTTAACTTCTACACATGGTAGGCAATAAAATCCAGTTTAGTTAAAAAAAAGATCAACAGGCTTGTATTGACAGAAATTCTATTTAATCCATGCCTAACACTTAAAAGTAAAATAATTAAATTTGTGGAGCTGGTTAGCACCGTGAAAGCCCTCCCCTTGCCTTTTAATTTTTAATAGTGCTTGCCTTTTTAAAGTTGTCTGTGTGTATGGTATTATATTGTATTGTTTTGTTTTTAACAATTTATTTGTGCACCATCCAGAGTCCCACTATGATGGAGATGGGTGGTTTTAACATTTGTTAAATAAATAAATTTATTGAATACACTATTAATCTGTTATTTGGCAAAAAGGTTCCTCAGGTAGTATAAAAAATCCATGCTGATTTTTTTTCATAAAGACAAAAAAATAGTTAGGAAATCATTAAGATGTTAGACTGAGAAACCTGGTTGAAGACTATCCTTAAATTAGACAACTTATTGGATGACCTTGGGCCAATTGCTGTTTGTCAGCTCAGTCTACTTTGTCAATGGCTGTTGGAAAAAATAGGGAGTTACCTATGTTACTTTGAACTTATGAAATAATATAACTCTTACAAATAAATTAATATATAAATAAAGCAAATGCTCTTAGTTATGCAACTTTTAATGAAACTGCTAGGAAGAAAATATTATGTTATGCATTCATGTTGCTTTCTGGACTTGAGGAACCATAAAGATTTCCAAAATGGATCATGGATCAGCTGAATTGGAATATCATATGTAGGTAATATTTATTTCCTGGGATTGTATGTCTGTCCTCTGCGGTTATTGTGTGATTCTAAAAAAAAAAAAAAAAAGACACGGCAGCTTTAACCTTTTTAAAGAGGAGTGGGGTTACAGTTAGTTATAGCCCTCCTCCCCACTACCAATACCTAACTTTCCCATCTTTTTCCTCTTTCTCCTGCTGGCCCAGAATCCAGTGCTTAGCAAGGGTGTAGCCTGGGATGTGCACAGCGAGCATGACAGGGCAGCATAGCCTCGTCTGCAGAGGGAATCCGCCAGGCCCAGCCATGGAAGAAGCAGTGGGACAAACAGTGGGATCCCCGTTAGTGGGCGAAGCTGGAGAGCTGCTAGCAGGTCCCCAGGCAAAGTTGAAGTCTGGAGTCTGGGAAGTGCTGTTCTGGATGATGGCACAACTGGAGGCAGTTAGAGGGATGCAGGCTTCTGAAAGCACAGAAGACGTTCTGCAGCTCATGTTGGAAGCACTCCTGGGAAGCCTTGCCCTGAAAATGCCTCTGGTGAAGCCTCACCAACAGAGGTTTTGCAGGAGGCACTTCCAGAGGCAAGTCTTTGCAGGAGAAGCTGTACAGTAGCTCAGAGGCTGCTTTTTGCATTATTATTATTTTCTTGCAGCGAAAGCCTAGCCCAGCCTCACCCAAGAGTGCAACACAAAAGGACTTTTTTGTGCATCATGGCTCTGTAGCTTCCTTTGACTTTTTCTTTTTCCAAAGCCCAGCAGCCAGGCCCAACATACCTTGTCAGTAGTGGGAACAAATTCTGTGACACCATGATAAACACAAGCGTTCTTCATTTGCAGATAAATAAAATAGTGGTGCTGCTTCCATACTGATACTAGCACTAGCAAAGATCTACACTGGCAGATTATCTCAGAATGTGAAATTGATGAAGAAAATCATGCAACTCATCTAATATAGTACGCAGTGGATTCTTGTCCCTGATTAATATCAATAGTATTTCTGAAATAGAACTGTTTGATGCATTAAGAATATTAGATATGGGACAAAGGTGATGATGCTTTATTTTAATAAATGATCCATTCACTCAAAGTCAGAAAGTACTTTGTGTGGAAATTTGGGCCCCATAGTTTATTGAAAGAAGCAGATGGTCTCTGGTTCCAGAACTGGAGAGATTGTAACTATTATGTTGTGAGCAAACTATGGAAAACAGCAACAGCTGTCAAATTGCAGACTTATTTGAGGGTAGGGAAGCTGGCAGAAGCAACAGATGAGCTGTCCTTGGTACAGTAGGTGGAATTGCAGTTCAATAGGAATTACTTTTAAATGGGTAGTTGAGAGTAATTTTAATAATGTAGCAGCTTGAGCAGACTATTCAAAGAAAATAAAAATCTCTGTAATTTTTAAATCAAGTCTAGGTAGTTAAAAAAAAATTTTTAATTAGGAAACACAAATAACATCTCTGCAATTTTGAATGCATTTAGAAAAGGTTGAAGAAAGTTATGTTATTGGTATGTTTGAAATATTTCCAAAACAAAAGCTAGGGAATTGAAAATTTATTGGCTATGCACTAGAAATGCCTTCTAATAATTTGTTAATAAACTGAGACCAGGAACTTTGTTCTCCTGAATTATTTATTATGTGTATAGGTAGCAAGTAATAAAATTTTAGTGTTTTGAACTCAACACTTAGCCCTGGTTACTTGCACCTGATGTTAATAAATTCAAAAGAAACAATCTTATCAAGGTTATAAACAAGTTACTGCCTAAAATTATATAAATTGTGTTAATATTCAAGTTACATAAAATATATCTATGTAGCAGAAATGAGAACTGTCAAGGTCTGGCAGATGTAACATGCACAAAATCTAGCCATATGCCATGTAATAAATAGCAATTAATCTATAAGTAGCATCTGGGCATGGGTCAGATCTAAGCAGTCAGGATAACTGCTGATCAGAGAGGGGATAAATCTTATTTGAATGTCTCTATCAATGGAACAATGAACCAGTACATATTCTGTGGTTCCCATCTCTCCAGAATCACAGGGACAGAGCCTTTCAGCCAATGGCATGACGTATGAGGGAGAAAGTTTTCCTGTGACTTTGTGAGCCACCTAGTAGAAATGACTATTTATTTAGTATTCACTGATGATAGTAAGGCACAGGAACAGGAGCCCCAAAGCACTGTGTGCAGAGTGTCATTGAGTTGTATGGAATTTAGGTAATTGGTTTTGTGGATTATCCTTAGAAATAGTCTAGAAGGATACCATGGTCCATAGTTTTGAACTATTTTGTTTGATTGAATGAATGACAGAAACTGGGAGGAGGGAAAGGGATAGAAAATTTATCTGTTATTCCCATCCTATCAAGGTTGGGTCATCAATGTTTTTCATATGTAATGATGGAAGGATCCCAATTAATAGCTCTACTACTTTACAAAAAACATAATGAACAGGCTCTGTCTCCAAACACAAGCCTCTTTCCCACTAATGATCAAAATAAGTTCAAAGTTAGCAATTATTTATCATAAGTAAATGGGAGAAATTCTTGAGGGCAGAAATATTATCATATTAGAAGTAAGGTTTCCAAGAGTCTGTTGGAATTATCTCTTCAGAAAGAAGAAGAACCACTGTAGGACATTGTCCCTCACTCCAGTCCCTCAGAGATGGTCTAGAAGGATACCATGGTCAATGATATTGAATGTTTCTAGGAGAACAAAGAGGACCAAGAGGGTTCCAATCCCTTAACTCTCTCTATGGGTCATCCAAGACCACAATCAAGGCAATTTCCATGTTGTGAAGGTCCCTTTACATCTTGAAGCTTCTAGTTGTGGAATTGTGATGGATCTTCAGACAGCATTCCTTGAACAATAATAAAGGAATATAAATAATTCAAACATTTGCATTGTTACACTTTTTGTGACAATTACTTAGTAATAATTGCAATATTTCCTAAATTTTCATTTAAGAAAAACCATATAATTGTTACCTTTAAATCCATATACTAGGTAAGTGTCCTGGGGAAAAGTAACAATGGGACACCATAATTTAAAAGATTTTGTTACCTCATCCAAAGATGTATCCACTAGGAAATAGAGGGGATATGATGTTTTAAAGAAAAAAGTATGATGAACTTAGTAACTCAACAGATGAAATTTTACATATAATGGCTTAAGTAAAAAGATTTTTATATAAGCTATATAAAATCTATATCTATATTTCCATTTTTTTTTCCAGAAATGTTCTCATTGCCAGGAACCAGGAGCCACCTTAGGCTGCTACAACAAAGGCTGCTCCTTCCGGTATCATTATCCATGTGCCATTGATGCAGGTAAAAAAAATGAAGTTACTGATATGACGAGAAAGAAAGAGACTGAAACTAAAAATTGTTTGCTGCTAACGTGACACAGAATGACTTACACAGACAAAAATAAAGAACATAATATGTTATATAAGAAATTACAAATGTTTAGGAAAAACTCTTTATTTTAAAGTATTATTTAAAATACAACAGTGAAGATTAAAGCATGACAGTATTTTATACATAAATAGGGCTTCTTGCAGATACTTTTAAAGGCAGAACTTTGAGAATCTCATGTGCCTCCCCCCTCCTTCATATGAAAAAGTAAGCTAAATTATATTTTTATATTAATATTTTAATCATAAGGACATTTGTCCTCCAAATATAAAACTGTATTCCCAAACTATATATGGCATTCTTACCCAACGTGTATAGATGATTGGAACTTTAAATAGTTCAGCGATGACAAACCTTTTCGGCACTCAGTGCCAAAAAGGTTGTACAGAAGCATCATGCATGCGTGCTTGTCAGGGGCCCGCTCCGGAAAAGCCAAACCTCCGGGTTCTGGCCCACATGCGGACCCAACAATCAGCTGGCCGGTGCACTTGCGCATGCCGGTTTTCGGCACTGCTGCACGTGTCAAGGACAGCTGATCATTGCGCACACATGCACACCAGGCAACATGGCTACGCGTGCCATAGGTTCGGCATCACGGAAATAGGTGATGAAATCTATTTTGAATTGCTAGCTGCATTAACTACCATATATTTATTAGGTTTATATAGTGCTTTTCCTCTAAGGGCCTGCGGTTTACATATCTCTCTTCCAGTTTTATTCCCATAAGAACCCTCTGAGCTAGACTGAGAGACAGAAATCGGCCCAAGATCACTCTTTCCATGACTGAAGTTGACTTAAACGTGAAACTCACCAATCCTATTTTTTCTACATCATAATCAGCACACTGAAATTTGGAATTAGTGATACCCAAATTATTTCATTTGCAGAGAAGATTTAGTAGGATAATTGTGTTTGGAATATTACAGTGAAGAGGAATTAAAGGGTTTAATTGTTTTAGAAATTTTGTTTGGAAAGCATAGGAAGGAATGATATTTAACAATAATTGGTTTTTCTACAGTCCTAAACAGACATGTTGAATTTAGATCACTTTTCTTTGTAAAAAATTAGGAAATGCTGTTTTAGAAAATAAATATTTTTAAACATTTCATAGCAGGTTTTTTTTACCTTGATTCATCATTAATTTAAACTTTTTCTACCAACTATTATTTATTAGTCATTTATTAAAAATTGAGTCAACCTTTAATTCAAGCAAGTAATTGCTGCTAATTGAATAGTCATGATAGTTCTAGGAAAAAAAGGGTTTCCAAGAAAAGTTAAAGTTTTTAAAGGAAAAGTATTTATATAAAAGAAAAAATGTCTACTGAAATCGAAAACAGTCAGGCTAGGAAAAAAGGTTCCAATAATGGCCTGTCCGCAGGCATCTTAAAAATGATGTATGAACTAGAAAGACTGTTGGACTGATCAGATTTATTTTATAATTGTCCATGTTTGAAGATACTTCAGTTTCCATCACTTTAAATTATAATA
Organism: Thamnophis sirtalis; assembly: GCF_051295495.1. Taxonomy (NCBI): domain Eukaryota; kingdom Metazoa; phylum Chordata; class Lepidosauria; order Squamata; family Natricidae; genus Thamnophis; species Thamnophis sirtalis. The sequence goes on along the minus strand of NW_028261389.1, from coordinate 32,436,392 downwards.
ATATTCTGGGGAATCTAGTAAATATTTTTGAAGATTCCAGTTCAGTGAAAACTGTCTTTATGTGTACAATACCGTACTGCAAACTGTAGAATCATTTAGTATCTCTAAAATTATGTTAACTATCAACTGAAAGAAATTTTATCTTAATAAACTACAGTTTTTTCTTTTGCAATCTTTCTTTATACAGCTTTATCCAGCTTAAAGCAAATATATAATATATATTTTATAATATTGAAGAAAAACTGAGTCAGGATCAGAGGCTACAGTTTTAATTCTTTGCCATGTTCATGCTGACTTATAACTAAGATTCCAACAGCAGTAAAATATAATTAAATTACATAATTATACATGATATATCACATGCGGGGTTTTTTAAATCACCTTGAAAATTGCCTGGTGGTTGTAAGGTTTTCCAAAGATTGCATCCATTGCTGTCCAATAAACTACTAGCATTAGATTCACCCCAGCCCAAAGCACAACTGGGGGGGAAATTATACACAAATCTTTAAAGCTTAAACTGAAAGTGTATTTTGAGAAAAGAATGCCTAGGATATTCATTTTTATTGTTGCATGTTTCAGCTGAGAATCTGAATCTTAAAAGAAAAAAGTCATATCATTAAGAGGAAAAAAGATCTATTTGTAAAGGCCTGTTTGATCTAATGAAGTATATTTAAAGGGGAGAAGTGAATTACTGTCTGATTTCACACATAATGCTTAGCCAAGGTTTTTAAAGTTTAAATAGGCCATAATGGTTGGTTTGCTATGGGTTGGTTCATGATATGGGTTGGTTCATATACCAAGCCAAAAATAAAATCAAACTGTGATACAGAATTGTGTATGAACCAGTCTAGTCAGTTACACGCTGGTTAACACAAATTAGCTTGAATGAATGCACATCAATTCATTTTATAGCTAAGGAAAAACATTCAATGCCATTGTTAAGTATTCCTTTACAATTTCTTAATGCAGATTCTGAAATGGTTTGGTTCCATTTGATCTTAGATATATAATGATATTTTGTTGTTATCTTTTCTTCCAGATTGTTTACTAAATGAAGATAATTTCTCAGTGAGGTGCCCCAAGCACAAGGTAACTAAATTGTACTTGGTGTTGCCCTTTCTTGGATTCAGAATTAAACAGTATTGCCTCATAATGCTTGCTAAAAATATACTTCCATAATGTTACTTACATTTCGGTCTCCATATACAGTATTTTCTAAACAATAAGAATTTGAAAATGGAATTTTAATGGAATTACTTTCATTTTTGTTTTTTTAACAAAACACTAAGCTTGGTTAATAATGTTTTGTAATATAAAATATATACTTAGAATTTCTTTTCCTTATCTCAGAAAATAGATTTGTTGAGGACCAGCTTTCTGTCATGGTGAATGAAATCTATAATATTATAAGAGAATAAGCTTAATTGGCCAAGTTGAGAGCTTATGTATATGAGGAGAGCCTTCTCTGTGGCTGCTCCGACCCTCTGGAACGAACTCCCCGTGGAGATTCGTACCCTCACCACCCTCCAGGCCTTCCGCATAGCCCTTAAAACCTGGCTATTCCGACAGGCCTGGGGCTAAAGATTCGCTGCCCCTATCTCGAATGGTATGATTGTTGTGCTTTTTAACTATGTATAGTTTTGTGTTCTTGTTAAACTGTTTGTATCCCCCCCTTCCCTTTTTGAGTTGTGAGCCGCCCCGAGTCCCCTTAGGGAAAAGGGCGGCATACAAATGAAATAAAACTCTAAACTCTATATAAAAACCATTTGACTTACATAATATTAACTCTTATAAAATTACCATTTACACAAAATTGATAATTTCCCAATAAGCATGGAATTTTTCAAGCAACATTAGTATATTTCAGGATAAATTAAAATATAGTGTAGCATGCTATGAAATAGCGTTTTTTTTAAAACTTTTGGTACAGAATTAACATTTAGCTTGAGCAGTTATTGATGATGTTGTTGAAAAAACACTTTCCATTAGCAAATACATTACATTTCACTGAGCAGTTCCAAAAATTTTACTTTTTACTTTGAAAATCAAATCTATATCACAATTCCATATTTGAATTATTTGTTGCCTTTGCATTTTCTAATTTTGCAGTGTTTTGCTATGTTATACAGAATATACAATGCCTTATCTCTTAATACGGTAGCTTGTAAACTTTCCATTCACATATACATTTTATTTCACTGAGCAGTTCCAAAATTTTTACTGTACTTTGAAAATTAAATCTATATCACAATTGCATATTTGAATTATTTGTTGCCTTTGCATTTTCTAATTTTGCACTGTTTTGCTAAGTTATACAGAATACACAATGTCTTATCTCTTAATACAGTAGCTTGTAAACTTACCATGCCTTTGTTTATGCTAAAGATCTGATCAGAGTTTAAAATTTGCATTTATTTTCACTAATTTGTTTGAAAAAATAAGATATTGTCTCTCGGTTACTGTGGTTTTTTGCCCAATATCAATAACTTTTTTCTGGTTTTGCTCATGACTGAAATACTCATGGAACCCGTTTTGTTCCAGTGGAATGCTAAAGTGTTTGTGCTTTTTATAAGAATGTCATACTGCAGAAAAAGGCTTGCTGCTTTAAAATGCAAACAAGGGTAGATACAATTCAAAGTAACTGAGAGAGAGAAGATTCTTATTTAAAAACGTTAAGGTTTGTGTCATAAATGAATTATCTATAAATGAAACTCTTTCCAGTTTTATGTGGCTGAATTAAATAGTAAAATCAAAGATTTTGTTTTGAGGCAAGCAAAAAGTCATTTCAGAATATTCAGGAGGAAGTTATTAAAAATGAGGCTTCAGTGTTTGTTTGTGAGAGTAGATTAAAGTTTGCGGTTGAGGTTTTGAGACTTCAGTCAGTTTAACAAAATCACTAAAATCTGTTTTTTTAATTTTAATTTTAATCTTTACTGAAATAATGTATTCTAATTCCATGATTTTATGGTATGTTCTAATGCCATGATTTTATGGTATGAAAATCCCACACTTAGCAAAATAAAAATACTAGCTAAATAAAAATAAATATTGCTTGATTCTCAAAAATACTAAATGCTGACTTGCAGAGATCTTACCTGAAAAATCTGTATTTATTTCTAAAACTGATAGTGGTACTGATGCTGCTTTATCTCTTTCATGCTCTCTATATTCTCTTTCTCTTTCATCTTACCTTGGTCTATTGGACAACAGCCTCCCCTCCCTTGCTCTCTTCCCCCCTTGCAGAACAAGATGGTGAAAGGCAGCTTCAGCACAGAGCAGTCGGAGCGGGGTTGAGGGGGGAAATATATTCGTGGGAATGAAAATAAAGGCAAGCACAGGTGAGTGGAGGAAAAGTCACTGAGTTGCCCCCTCCTACTTTCTCTCCAGTTTAAGGGAGAAATAGATGTTTATCTTAACTTTCAGTGTATTTCTTTAGGGGGCTGGTCTTATGGAATCATTTCATAACTAACTAATAGTCATATTTATTAGTGCGGGACAAAAGTGAAGCGACTTTGCTTCAGTATCCTAAACAATTTGCCTTATTTATTTTTGTCTGTTAACACAAATAATTTTTTGTCATATAGCTATTTGAAAAATAAATTGTAGATTTGAGAAAACATCAAGTCATCTGCTTTTCTAATTGACAGAAAACAAAGCAGTTCAACAAGATTGTTCATGCAGTTCAACAATACTTGAGTTATAGAAAGGTAACTCAGCTAACTGTTGATAACTGGATATTTAGGAAGCAGCCTTTGCAATATATCAATCTTAAGTCACAGTTTTACGTTCTGGACTTGAATCCTTGTCAAGTGGAAGAAAAAGGCTGATGAAAACCACCCAGAATCTAAGTTTTTGCTGAATTTTTCTGCCCCCTTCAAAGAGATCTATTACTATTAAAAGCTCTGTAGAAACAACTCCTGAAAAGAGAAGGGTGGACAGGGCTCCTGATATTACTTTTACTTAATTTTTTATTTTAATAAATATTAATGTCACATGATTAGAATTTGAATAATAACAATTGGGATTATATAATTGCAACAAATATATCTGTCCCAAGAGTTTGTCTTTATTTAGTAAAGACTTGGAATAAAGGCATACAATCATCTTTCACAATGACATTTGATTTAGCTTAGTTAACCCAGAAGCTGTATTTTTTTATGGATACTTTAGTACTGACTTCTTACTCTTTTTTGTCCACGCAATAGCAAAAATGTAGCTTCTTCCCAGTTAAATCATCACTGAAGATAATGTAAAGTCTTCTTGGCAAGCCTCTTCTTTCTTCAGTAAAAGAATCATTACAATAGGCTGCCATCTGCAACTACTGTCTCCAGTTGGGAAGTTTTTAGTCTTCTTACCTGTGATTTCTTTCCTTAGCCCAGCTGTAGAAAAACTGAAAACGAAAGTGTTTTACCTGGGCAGAGCCCAGAAATGCAAAAGCTGCATCAATCCTGAAACACAAGAGTTGGCTATGTGACTTCGCAATATTGCATGTGCAAAAATATTTTAATTAAATATTTTCTTCTAAAATGGATGATGCCAAGTCTAGATATAAGATATAGATATAGACATGAATAGAATAGAATAGAATAACAGAGTTGGAAGGGACCTTGGAGGTTTTCTAATCCAACCCCCTGCTCAGGTAGAAAACCCAACATCACTTCAGACAAATTGTTAGCCAAATAAAAAAGGAGTTAATTGAGAATATAAGGAAAATAAGAAAAGGCAACCTCTCTCTCACACACCCACACATACATTAACGAAATCAGAATAATCCAGCCTAGGTCATATATTTATTTATTAATGCTTGTACTTAACACATGTTCATTGCATTGTGAAAAAAGATAGTTGGGAAGAGAGCATCTGAATCTTCTGCTTATGCCTTTGTAAGTAGCTTGTCTCCTCCTCCTCCTCTTCCTCCTCCTCTTTCTATGAGCACTTTACAAATGTGTGGATTTTGAAGTGACTGTTGCATTGTCCAGTTAATAATAGCACTCTTACGTGTCTTGCTCTGATCATCAAATTAGAAATTATCTAGCTTAAATCTGCCCTCCTGAGAATTACAAAGGTACAGTCCAGTTTTTACCAGTTTTGCCTTTCTATAAATGGGAGAGACTGAGGAAGCAGAAGCTGAATTCCAGCTATTCAAGTGTCTTGGCATGGGAATAATTAATTAGATGCTTTGGGGAAAATTGTAGTATTATATCAGGATTAATGTCCCCCCTCCCCCCCCCGGTAAGTAGACAGCTAACTAGTACAAGAAATGGGTTTTGATTCATGATACATACTTACTGTAGGTGGGTATCTTCAGTTTGACGTCATTTCTAATGCAAATTGGTATGTTTCATTCTTTAGAAACTCTGGTAATTAAAGTCTAAAATGTTGTTAAAACCTTACATTGCAGACATTCATTGGTTTTTAGAAGCAGCAGAGAAATAAGAGTAGCATTTTTGCAATTTATGTAGATCTAATGACTCAAGTCTAATAAGGACATTTTTGCAGATATTCATTGTTTCTCCCCTCTTCCCATTCTAGATTAAATTTCTGAATTCCAAAAAAGCCCTCACAATTTTTTTTCAGTTGAAACAATAGGAATAGGAAACTACTGTGTTTCCCCGAAAATAAGACAGGGTTTTATTTATTTTTGACCCCCATAATAAGGGCTTCACCTTTTCAGGGGGGAGGGGCTTATTATTTTCTGGCAGATGGGGTGGGCGAGAAGTGCCTCTTATCTTTCCAGTTCTGTTGCATTCCTCGCTGTTGTGTCCAAGGAAACACGTTGTAAAAAAACCCTTGCAATTTCAAACTTCTCAAACTTGCAAGAAGGTTTTTTACAACATGTTTCCCTGGACACAATGGCAAGGAACATGACAGAGCTGGAAAGGTAAGACATGAGCCTCACGCTGGGGTGCAATTTTTGGATTGGCAGGTGGGAGAGGGGATGGGTAAGGGTGGAGGCTCCTGTAACCTGCCCATTCCCTGTCAGAACAGCAAATCTTCACTACCTGCCGGAGAATGAGACGGCGGGAACCAAGCACATTCCTGCGCCTTGAAAACAGCTTCGCCCGGGTACTGGTGCAGGGGCTGGTGATGACCGTGGCCACCGGCAGCATGAGGGTGTTGGTGGTGCCCGACCTGCTGCAGGCCGGGAGGACAAAGGTGCTGGGATTGGCCGTGGGTGGCCGCTATCTGCTTGATCATCAGCACCGCATTCTGGTGCTGCTGCAGAGCCGCCTGGAGATCCGAGTCTAGCGGCAGAAAATGCTCGGGCACCAGCAACATGAAGTCCCCTGGTATGCCAGGATATGGGAGGGTGACAGGTGGCTCTCCAGGGTGGCCACCCTGTGCATGCCTGTGCTACCCTTGCTGCCCCCACTCCACGTTAAAACGTGGTGAGGTTCACGTGAGGGGTGGGGGAACATGTCAAAGTGCTGCAATCACTGGTTGGGTGGCTGCTGGGGCACATTGAAAAGTGGTTCTCCCAGGCTGGAGAAATGCTGGGGGAGTTGGGGGTTGGGTGCTGCAGGCCCTGGTTCTCTAGCTGTTGGATGGGATACTCGAAGTGGCCATGCTGTGCCTGCAAAATCAGCCCGCTACCATCCTGCAGATTGGACTTGGCGGTGCTTCCCTCTGGACACTGCTGTGGCCGCAGGGAAGGAATTCTGCCTGGCCAGGAGAGCTGGGGGTGGTGGCTGACCTCCCAAATAGCCGAGTAGGCACCCGCCGTGCAAGCAGGAGGCGCTGGGTTTGGGCCCAAAGCTACCGCCAAAGTAGGAGACCAGTGGTTGGGTCTGGTGGCAGGCTGCCAAATAATCTGTAGATCGGCTGGGCCTGGCCCAACTCCAGAGGACCGCAGCAGGGGGCGTGGAAACCACCGTAGCCTTCCCCAGACAAAATCAGGTTCATGGTCAGTAGGGTCGAAGAGGGCTCACCCAGGGCATTTAGGCTGCTGGTTCGTCACCGCCACCGTGAAAGGGTAATGGCGTGTGGGATGTGTGGGGCATGTCCCCCCTTCCTAGAGGAAATGGTGGTGACCAGCTGCGCATGCGTTTTAATAGTTTTTTGGGGGGACTAATTGGGGGGGGTATATTAGCCCATGCCCTGAAAAGCTCGATTGGGCTTATTACTAGGACATGTCCTATTTTCAGGGAAACACGGTACTAAACTGCTAAAAAATTGCTATGTGCACAATCTGAAAAAAAATGGAAATATTATATTTCCAATTCTTTGTGTCTAAATATTTTCTACTTGTGATTTTATGTTCATATTTGGGGTTTTAAAGCAGCCCCAAGTACATTGATTTGAGTTTAGCACATAGAAGAATTAATTTTAAAATACAATAGTTTCCTGGACATGCAATATGATTACATTAATAAATATATTAAAATGTTTGTTAACACTTTATTTTAACTTGGTATCCTCCACGTGTTTTGATTTTTAATTCACATTCAGCTCCCTCAGCAGAAAATTGAGAAGATATTAAGTAGGGAAAATTGATTTACCAGAAGTTGATACTTGAAGTTAAATTGGATATAACATCATACTTGTATATTAGTTTGCAAGGGATCTTGGATCAGCTTTCCTAAGGTTGGTGCCTTCAGGATATGTAGTTTAGTTAACTAGGGAATGATAGACATTGTAATCAAAATATCTGGAAGGTTACATAGGATTGAATTAAACAAACATTAACTAATTGTGTGGTTTACAGGTGAAACTCGAAAAATTAGAATATCGTGCAAAAGTTCATTTATTTCAGTAATGCAACTTAAAAGGTGAATAATATATGAGATAAGACTCATTACATGCAACTTTTGCATCTTATTTGGAAACCAAGGACCCAGAGTATGGAGGAAGAATGGAGAGGCCAAACAAGCACAGTAATCCCACAGTCGTTGAACCAGGTTTTGGTGCTTTTGGCAAAAGTTGCTCTCATCAGAAAAGAGGACTTTGGACCAATGAGCAACAAGACTTTGGACCACTGTGCTTCATTAAGACCAGGGTCAACGCAGCCGTCTACCAGGAGATTTTGGAGCACTTCATGCTTCCTTCGCAGACGAGCTTTATAGGGATGCTGACTTCATTTTCCAGCTGCCCACACTGCCAAAAGCACCAAAACCTGATTCAATGACTGTGGGATTACTATGCTTGATTGGCCAGCAAACTCGCCTGACCTGAACCCCATAGAGAATCTATGGGGTATTGCCAAGAGAAAGAAGAGAAATATGAGACTGAACAATACAGAAGAGCTGAAGGCCGCTATTGAAGCATCCTGGTCTTCCATAACACCTCAGCAGTGCCACAGGCTGATAGCTTCCATGCCACGCCGCAGTGAGGCAGTAATTGCTGCAAAAGGGGTCCAAACCAAGTACTGAGTACATATGCATACTTACACTTTTCAGATGTCCGATATTATTCTATGTACAATCCTTGTTTTATATGGCTGTATGCCATAATCATCACAATTATGACAAATCATGGCTTGAACTATCTTGCTTTGCATGTAATGAGTCTTATCTCATATATTAGTTTCACCTTTTAAGTTGCATTACTGAAATAAATGAACTTTTGCACGATATTCTAATTTTTTGAGTTTCACCTATATGCAGGAAAAGTAAGTGAGCACCTGTCTACCCTAGACGAGTACAAATCACCAGGACTGGGACGGATTACACCCCAGGGTTCTGAAGGAACTGGCAGACGAGATCTCAGAACCACTGAACTATATCTTTCAGAGATCCTGGAGCACCGGGGAACTGCCAGAGGACTGGAAAAGAGCTGATGTGGTTCCCATCTTCAAAAAAGGGGAAAAAAATAGATCCAGGAAACTATAGACCTATCAGCCTGACCTCAATACCAGGAAAGATTCTGGAAAAGATAATCAAGCAACGAATTAGTGAACACCTAGAAGTAAACACAGTAATAGCCAAAAGCCAATATGGGTTTGTCAAAAACAGATCATGCCAGACTAATCTTATTGCATTCTTTGACAAATGACAAAATTAGTGGACCAGAGGAATGCCGTCGATATAGTTTACTTGGAAATCAGTAAGGCATTTGATAAGGTAGACCATAACTTACTACTAAATAAAGTAGAAGCATGTGGGTTGGACAGCATCACCACCAGATGGATTCGTAACTGGCTGACCAACCGCACTCAACGTGTAGTCCTCAATGGAACTGCATCTACATGGAGGGAAGTATGCAGTGGAGTATCCCAAGGTTCTGTTTTAGGCCCAGTACTCTTCAACATCTTCATCAATGATTTGGATGAGGCAATAAATGGGGAACTCATCAAATTTGCAGATGACACCAAGCTGGCAGGAATAGCCAACACTCCAGAAGACAGGCTTAAGATACAGAAGGATCTTGACAAACTTGAATATTGGGCACTATCTAATAAAATGAAATTCAATGGTGAAAAGAGTAAGGTTCTACATTTAGGCAAGAAAAACGAAATGCACAGGTACAGTATAGGTGGTATCTTTCTAACTGTGAGAGGGATCTTGGAGTCCTAGTGGACAACCATTTAAATATGAGCCAGCAGTATACAGCAGCTGCCAAAAAAGCCAACACAGTTCTAGGCTACATAAACAGGGATAGAATCAAGATCACATGAAGTGTTAATACCACTTTATAATGCCTTGGTAAGGCCACACTTGGAATACTGCATTCAGTTTTGGTCACCATGATGTAGAAAAGATGTGGAGGCTCTAGAAAGAGTGCAGAGAAGAGCAACAAAGATGATTAGGGGACTGGAGATTAAAATATATGAAGAACGGTTGCAGGAACTGAGTATGTCTAGTTAAATGAAAAGAAGGACTAGGGGAGACATGATAGCAGTCTTCCAATATCTCAGGGGTTGCCACAAAGAAGAGGGAGTAAAACTATTCTCCAAGGCACCTGAGGGTAGAACAAGAATCAATGGTAGAAACTAATCAAGGAAAGAAGCAACTTAGAACTGAGGAGAAATTTCTTGACAGAACAATTAATCAGTGGAACAGCTTGCCTCCAGAAGTTGTGAATGCTCCAACACTGGAAGTCTTTAAGAAGATGTTGGATAGCCATTTGTCTGAAACGGTATAGGGTTTCCTGCCTAGGCAGGGGGTTAGACTAGAAGACCTCCAAGGTCCCTTCCAACTCTGCTATTGTATTGTATAAAAAGACTGAGATGAAAGAGAAGACCAAGAGAATTGTTATTGGATTGATCCGATGAAATCCTCAAAAAAAGAGAAGTGAAAAGAATACAAAGCATATAAATTAATATGTTGAGTTTGTCAAAGACATGAAGGAATAGATTTATAAAGAGATACAGTGAATGAAGTTGATATAAATCAGTTTTATCTATATTTCCTTTGTTTTTCCCGTACCTTTAATGTCTTTTGCTCACTACTCCTCACTTTTCCCCCCTGCATTTTAATAACATGTAACATTTATGTTCTCAATAAACTGCACAAGATCATTTATATGCAAATGTGCACACACATTCATATCCCAACCAATATATCTCTGACCTCAGCACCATCTCTCTAATGTATTTATCTACAAATATATTAAACAACTAAGGGGGATATAATAAATTCTTGACTTGAATTGTTTGCTAAGTATTCAGTTTATTCTCATGAAGGGGAATATTTGTATTGGGTTGACATGAAGAGTCCTAGGTGCTCTCTGGTTCCTTGCAGACATTTCATTACCCAAACTAGGTAATATCACCAGTGCTAGTCACTAGCCCTGGTGATGTTATCTAGTTTGGGTAATGAAACTTCTGCAAGAAAACAAGCAAGCTCAGAGAGCACCAAGGACCACTCAATTTATCTCACATATGCTTCTATCATATTCCTCTTACTGCATTCATAATCAACCTTCACCAGAACACTGGCACAAACATTTCATAATCCAAATTAATTACTAGTTTAACTCTTTAATAACAATCTTACAGTAAATGTTCTTTCTCCTGTGTACATTTCTCACTTACTACTGAAAGACAGAAATCTGACATGCCGCATTTGACGTCAAGCTGCACCTCCTAGCTTATTGTTGCTTTCCTTATTCTTTCAATCACAATTCTGCCAAACTCATCCCAGGCACATTTAGCAAATGAATTATCATGTAGCTTTTGTCTTCTTTTTTCTGTATATGAGAGCCCAATAAGAGCGTATTACTGTCAGAGAGCACTTTTATTCCTTTTTGTCCACCTCCAATTTTTTATTTCTTTTATCAGGACAGCTGCATTTTCTGTCTTTTAACATTCACCTTCCCTTTCCTCTGACTACATTTTTACAGCAGTCTTTTCCTCTCTGTTCTTTATACAGTATCCCTTCACTTTTCCATCTATTCATATTCTCATCTATGTAATTCCACCAAGCATGCTTTTTATTTTTCCCCATTACAATAACTTTACACACTTCTGTGACTCTTTTTCATATAGTTAGTCACCTCTTTCTTCCCAGCCAACCTCACAGGATTGTTGTGAGAAAAAGTTGGAGCACACCTGTTTATGCTCACGGAGGAAAGATGGGATACTAATTAAATTATTTTTGTTCTGTTCCAAACAATTTCCAAAACTGCCTTCTTATATCCACTTTCCATTCAGCTTATTTAACATTTAATTTATTTTCTAAAAAAAATTCATACAAGTCTTATACTGTTAATATTCTAATTTCATTGGTTTTAATTCCCCTCATTCTACTTTTTGAAAGTATGAAATAAAGTTCCGTGGCGCATTCAGAACTTTTCCATCCTTGTATCCTTCACTAATTGTTCCAGTCTTTTATCTTAAATCAATAATAATCAGGTAAATATTATGTATTCAGAATGTTGAACAGTCATTGTTTCCCAAAAAATCATCTATGGTTCTTTGATTATCACTTTACACTTAAATATTTTTAAACATGTTTTCAGAGTGAAACATCTACCTCAACTTGTGGCTCATAGTCAACTCCATTCCATAGGATCAGACTATTTTCATTTATTATACTCTTCCCCTTTCTCTAATAATTTATCCACATTTCTTTCATAGTCTTTGCCAAATCCAACTCTCAAATAATCAAAAATATTATGTTAACTTGCCTCCTACCAACTAGGAAGTATGCATAATGAATCAGCACAGGATCCAGTAACTGAATGATTATGCTACTTCAGTTGAGTTTTAATTTTTTTGCTAACTCCTTATGAGAGGCAGAAGGATGAAAGGAGATGGCTTCCTTCCCTAATGCTTGGCTCTGCAGAAAAACACTTGTGGATGTTTGAAGATTCTTTTCCCTAAATGGTGACATATTAGGGCTATTAGTTTTTAATTCAATATTATATTTTACAATGTTTTTTTAAAAAAACCCAAGAATAAATATAGAAGGAAACAATGTGCAAAAGAAAGGGAAAACCCAATAATAAAACTTGAGTTTAAAAAACTATTGTGGAAAAATATTAATGATGTATCCTCCCCTTCTCATTTATTTCCCTAACCACTAACCCCAACTTAAATATTTGTATTTTATACATTGAATAATTGAACATTTCTGCTATTGTCTGTTTAACAACTACCAGTAGTCCTTGACTTACAACCGTTTGTTTAGTGATGATTCAAAGTTACAACAGCACTCATAAAAGTGACTTACAACCAGTTCTCACACTTTCATAGCATCTCCAATGTCATGTGATCAAAATCTGGCTACTTTTTCCTACTGGCATGTATTTATGATGGTTGCAATGTCCTAGAGTCATGAAATCACTATTTATTACCTTCCAAGATAACTTCCAACAAAGTCAGTGGGGGAAACTGGATTTGCTTAAAGACTTCATGATTTATTTAATAGTTGCAGTGACTTGCTTAACAACTATGACAGTTGTTCAGTTGTAAATGAGGCACAACTCATTTAACAATCACTTTGCTTAGCAATGGAATTCTGGTCCCAATTCTGGTTGTAAGTCAAGGAATCTTTTATTTTTAATTGGTCTCATGACTCTTTTCCTAAAACCCATATTCCAAATATCTGAATTTGTCTTGCTATGAGAAGTACAGTATTTAAGAGAGCCATTCCTGCTTGAATTGTTATACTTTTTATTAAGATTATACACTGATCATTTTGCCATTTTACTCTTTCAGTTTTGTATCGTACCCAGAATTTATTTTTTCTCTTATGCCAAACTTATTTTTGCAGCTATTGACACATATCTTAACAAACTACGGTATTTTTCACCCATGTTTTCTGAAATTATACTTATACATCCTAATAGGTGATTTTTTTAAAAAAATATGTTATTTGTGAGCTACTTGCAATCTTCAGAAATGCAATCATATTTAAGCTAAAGGAAGAAATGCTGTAATTAATGGGATATATAATACCTATAAATGTTAGTAATACTGTGTTTTTCTTTCTTACAGGTTAGGCTGTTGAGATAAAAGCGATGGACATTCAAGATTAGATCGTTTGTTTCCCACTGTGCAGTCATGTCCCTCTTTTGACAAGCCTACCAATGCCAGCACTTCCTCCATCAATTCTTTCATCACGTTTGATTGACAACATCACAGAATATGATCTAGGAGTCTGAACCAGCTATTTTCATGGACACACTCTTCATAGTGACTATGGGTAGGGGAGGGAAAAGAAGAGAAGAGAAAGTGGGAGAATTAAAGAGGGAGGGATAAAATATATATATAGATAAATATATATATATATATATATTAAAAATCTATTTTTAGTCTTGATAGACTTGTTTTAAATGAAAGGTGCGCTATCCCTTTTTATGCATTAAATTCCATTTTTAGGACCCACATAGGTATGAACTTGCTCATAAACGTGTATTAACTAGAAATCAGAAAAGGCCTTTACAATGTAATCACTTTTTCTTTCGGAAGGAGTGTTGGAGTTAATGAGCTTTCTTAATCAAACTTGTTTCTCTGCTCCATTTTCCACAATAGAAGATCCAGGTTTTAAAGAATACAAGTTTTTTGTTGCTGGCAAAATTGTCTGCAGGGATGAGAGTGGGGATGAATGGTTGCTGGGTGCTTGTATTTGTGTATGTGTGAATAGCATTTTTTCTTAAAAAAAGAAAAAAGAAAAACACTATTTATTTTTATTAAGAAAAGAAGCCTGAGAAGCATCAGAAGACTACTATGTCATGTGGTTTGTGAAATAAAGAGTGTCTTCTACTTGCTTCATATTCAGATACTTTAACCTTATATACATAACTTTGTACCAAAAGGTGGGAGATTGGGGCCATTGTTGGCCGCTGACAAATATTCCCAAATCATTCCAAGGAATTGCTGCCTTTTTTGAAGGCGGTCTATATGAGGCTTGCCTACTGGAAAGGGGCATTCAAAAGATGTTTGAATGTTGATATAATCAGTGTGTGTTAAGCTGTCCAGGAAAATTCAGTTAGCCCTTCTCTTCTTTTGTTACCCAAAAGGAGGAAGGGGGAATGTCAATTTAGCAGCCTACACCACATGGTTATTTTTTCCTTCGTTTGTACATTGTGTAATTTTAAACATTTGAGTTTTAGAAAACAAAACTTTTTTCTCTTGTTAAGGCCTTAAGAAGGGGTTAGTGCATCTTTCACGGATCACTCTGCCATGGGAATAAAATAGCTGTTTCACAAACAGTTTTATATATATATATATATTAAAAAAAACTAAAAGGAAAAACCCACAAAAAACCTAATAAACTTCATTTTAACCTAATTTTATCTGTGAAATTTAATGTATTTCACTTCTTTGTGAACAAGCCATTTTTCCACAGTTGCTGTTTATAATTTGAATTACTAGTTTTACTTCTCAGATTTAAAATGAGTCCCCATACTTCTTTGGGAACGGATTGAAAACAGATTCTACATTGATGCCAATAAACTTCTGATTTCTTTTATTTAAAATACAGCTGGGGAACACATTCCTGTCTGATTTTCAAGTGTCCTTTTCTTAGTCCCAACTAAAGTGCAAACCAATGTGTCATAATGGATAGAGTGTTGGACTAAGATTGGGAAAGATGAGTGTTCTAATCCCTGTTCGGTCATGAAGCTCATTAGATGATTTAGGGCTGTCTTTATCTCTCTGTCTAATCTACCTCACAGGATTAGTGAGGAGAAGCTAAGGATATTGCCTCGAATACTGGGAGACTGCAAAATATAAATGTGTCCTATACACAACTTTTTAAAAAAGTGTCCACTGATAGCTATTGTCAGTGTTCCAAGGGTGGATGATTCCAAGAGGCAAATACATCTGGAGAGAAAAGTATTAATCCTCTGCATATGCTGTAATCTCTGCCTGAAATTCATAATTTAACTTTTTTTCCTGTTTTTAAAAGCTATTTGATGCCCCAGATTCTGTTATATGTTTCTAAAAATGATTTTTTTTTGTTTTCTACAGAAAGTAGGTCAAGCATCACACTTGGCTTTTCAGTGGCACTACTAAATAAAGCAGTGTATGGAACCAAATTAAAACTGAATTAAATTTTGGTTCATTTAATGAACATTAGATAAAGTTAATACAGGTTTCTCCAAGCATGTATTTAATAATGTTCATATTTTTAACTGTAATTAACATTTACAGTTTTCAAACAAATAGAACGAAAGAAACTTAAGTTATCCGTAGAGTTATTTACCTGAGTTTTTCAGGAGCCAAGAAATGGGTTTCTTTCCTCTACTTTTATCCATGCACTATGTTATGAACTTTAACCATGTTCTTCCTTTACTTCCTTGACATACCGGTACATTCTATCTTTTAGTTGCAAGTAATTGCATTTTGCCAAAGTTGCACTAAAGGCAATAAGAAGAAGACTCAGTGAAAAGACAAGAGCCACTAGTTAAGTCAACAAGCAATTTAGGATTCATTACATTAGGATCCTAGCGGAGTCACTGCAAATGAATAGATTTTGAACCAGTTTCAAATACAGAATATATTCACACACAAAAAAAAAATCATAAACCCTCTGGAGACTTTGAAAGAATAACATGTTTTGCAACAAGCAGCAAGTTAAAAAAGCTTCATATGTAACAGTTTTGACTTCAAAATATAAAAATTCAAACATTTTGTCTCCCTGCGGAAGAAAAAAAATTAATGTATTTTTCTTAAAAATTGATTTAAGAAACATTTGTATTTTAAAATGTTTGAAGTAAAATTTACAATTCAGCAAAAAAGGATTTTATTCCTATTTTTATCCCATATGTTGGTCTCAAATACCAAAGCCTATTTATATATTATATTTATATATAAATATTATATTTAGTAACACTTCCCAATCATGTTGGTAGGTTTGGTGCCAAAACGTTTCGGCAAAGCATATTTAAAGTGGAGCAGTCCCAATTTTTTTAAATTTGTTTAGAATCTGAACAACTAGATCAAGAGCTGTGCTGATTTTGGGATGGAATACACAAATTTGGAAGAAACATTGTTGAATTAGCTATCAGTTAAGTACTCATTCTGACATTTCAAAGGTTGGAAGAAAAATATTCAAGAGTGTATCTTCAAGACACCACTTCAATATTTAGATTGTAAACTGGACAGGGAACTGGCATTCATTGACTATATCAATTAATGTTATTGTATTGTATTATATGATGAAATCAACTTCATCAATGCACTGCCCTCTGAACCAACAGCAAAAGCTTCACCTTTGATTTTTCTCACTTATCTGCTTACTCTTCTCCAAACGGAAAATATATCCAGCATTCAACATAGCTTCCAGATCACTTATTCTGGTTACCTATCTCTGGATAGGCTGTGTTTAATACTCTTAAAATATTGCACCTAGTACATATCAGGTGGACCTTGATAAGCACATGGATAATATTACTGTGAATGAACCTTCTCCCTAATCTTCAATAAGACAAATGTGGGTTGTTGCCTTGAAAAATGTTTCAAAATCAACGGTAATTCAAAATACAATAGCGTACATACACTTTGGAGATACATTGCCCTGGAATTGAAAACAATTTTACTAGCTTCCTATTTGTTTCTGAGCACAAATCAAATCTGTCTGACAAACCCTGAACAATTTGAAATTAAGAAATCTGAAAGTGCCTTTTTTCACATTAAATTACTATAAAGAGCAGCAGTTCTACTATACGTGTAGTACTAAAAAGGTTTGGTAAGCATATTCTTTTCAGTAATAATATTCCAATTATGGAACTTTGTAAGGAAGAAGGATTGCCTGCTTACTTTGCTTTCAAAGGGTGGTAAAGTAGTTCTGTAGTGCCAGACTAGTGTTGCTGACCTATTTTATTCAATTGTTCTTGATCTTCTGTTATGATTTCTAAATGTAATAAAATTATTAAAAAGGTGTGCAACACAGGAAAAAAGCCCTACAGGACTCAATCTGAAGTTTCAAGTTGACATTAAAGCATTAACAGATATAGGTAGTCCTTGACTTATAACCACAATAGAACTGAAAATTTCTGTTGCTAAGTGAGACAGTTATTAAGTGAGTTTTGCCCCATTTTGTGGCCTTGCGACAGTTATTAAGTGAATTGCTGCAGTTTTAACATAGTAACACGGTTGTTAAGTGAATTTTACTTCCCCATTGACTTTGCTTATCAGAAGGTTGCAAAGGGTGATTACATGACCTTGGGATACTGCAACCATAAATACATGCCAATTATCAAATGTCTGAATTTTGATCATGTAACCATGGGGATGCTGCAAAAATCATAAGTGTGAAAAAATGGTCATAAGTCACTTTTTTCATTGTAATTTTGAATAGTCACTAAATAAATGTAAATTACAAAAAATTGTAAGTTGAAAACTACCTATGCTCATGGAATATTATCATCAAGGAGAGACATTATCCGGTATGTTGCTGCAAGCTATATCATTTTTTCCCATTTACCTTTTATTTATTATCTTATCATTTCTTAGCTATTGTTTGTTGATTGTTTAAAGTTACCTGTGACATTGTCATGAGGTCGACCTTCAGAGTTAGTCCTGCCTTACATTTAGGGATAGCTGAGGTTAGTGCCAAAATAACAGGACCAAATGGAAATCAAGGTAAATTGTTCAACCATTGTTCAACCATTATTCCCCTGCTGTTCTTATTTATATTGAATTATATTTCATTTTATATGTCATCTTCTATTATACAGACACTGTCGCCACAATCAAGCTGCTATAGAAAAGCTTGTGCTTGTACAGAATAAAAGCAGGGAAGGGTAAAAGGAAAGTATATTTAAATATTAAATATTAGAAATAGGATGTTTTGAACTAGATAGCCAGTTGCTGTTCTAATGACACATTTATTGGTAGTCACTGTCAATAAAGGGTTGCTGGATTTGAAATAGATAATCTTGTGCTTATTAATTGATTAACACATGTAAGAGGATAAAAAAGATTAAAGGAAACACTTTTTGATTATATCAGTGAAAGGTAGAGTAATGACTGCA
Source organism: Thamnophis sirtalis (assembly GCF_051295495.1). Classification (NCBI taxonomy): domain Eukaryota; kingdom Metazoa; phylum Chordata; class Lepidosauria; order Squamata; family Natricidae; genus Thamnophis; species Thamnophis sirtalis. The sequence goes on along the minus strand of NW_028261389.1, from coordinate 32,418,029 downwards.
TAAATGCAGTTTTCTTGACAGTGTTATGCCTTCTGGCTTTCTTCCACAATGTTGTTTTCAACTTCCCAGTTGAAAAAGCTAGTTAAAAGTCCTGGGATTCCCAGACAGTCCTTCATCCATGTTCTAATACCAGGTCTGACTTGGACCAGCTTCTGAGATAAGATCAGCTAACTGCTGCCACCTGTTGAAACATGCCAGTGTTACTTAATGTTTATGAAATGGGATGTAAAGACCAGCTCAAGGAAGTCCTGCAAACTTTCCATCCAAAAAGTGCATTGAAGTCACTTTTAAAATTAGAATTAAAAACAGCAAGAGGGGTAAAAACACACAGTAAAGCTCAAGAGTAGGTAAATTCCCATATATATAAAGCTAATTTAGAATGAAAATGTGTGTAGATTTTTTCTGTGACAACATGAAAAGAGCTCCCCCCCCCCAAAAAAAAAATCCCAAAGAAAAGAAGAAAAACCTTATTTTGTGCTCCTTTTGGAAAGAAGCAACCCTTCAGGCTAGAGTGTCTCTTTCATAAGAACACACCAACATTTGATAATCACACACCCTTTTCCCATTGAAAACTAAAGATTTCCAGCTATCTAGGTAAGAATTCTGGAGGTAATCAAAATTTGTTGTTTCTTGTAAATGGCTTGATTAGGAAATACAAATTCTCTTGCAGAAATGTTCTTGCTAGATAATCATCTAGACTATGGTCCTGTGTTTCCTCAGAAAATATTTTGCTCAAAAAGTGCCTTTGTGGTTTTGGTAGTGAACAGAGAGCAGAATAAGTATAGCTTCCATTATTCGTACTTAGAAAATAGCACAATGTTTTAAATTAAAAGACTTTTGCTGATGCCATGTTCAATGAAAACTTGTTTTCAATAAGATCACTTTATTGACGGGGCCTGCTCTCCCCGTCTCCTGAGTACTACCCTGTCCTATCTTATTCCATCTATTATTAATTTAATATATATCAAAGGAAAGGACTAAGTAGTTCTTCCAAAACTTGAAATAGATGGGAATTTGACACAACTATTCAAGACAATGGAAAACAAGAGGAATGGTGTTGCTTTCAGAGTTACAAAGAAAGGGGTGGGGGGTGTTGGTATATGGAGCCAGTGTCTAACTGATTAGATTTCGTGAGTGACCCTTCATTATGATTATTCAGATTGCAGTTTCAACTGTTGATGCAGAAGTAGAGGAAGTTAATGAATTTTAGGATCAATTAAATTGACGGAACATGCAAGCAAGAAGTGTTGACTGGGTTTGGAGGCTAGAATATTAAAGCTGGGAATCATAAGGAGAAGAACATAATTAGACTGTATGGCAAAAAAACCAGGACTACAGCAGGAAAAGTGTTCATCAATATCTGCTAGTCCATTGATTTCTTCATTGCTAACATAGTCTTCAAACAATAAAAAAACGATACATATACACATTCTACCAGATGGAGATACAGAAATCAAATTATATTCTTGGTACAAGGAGGTGGAAGAGCTCAGTTCTAAAAGCAACAGCAGTCAGGCCAGGAAGTGACTGTAGAACAGAATATAAAGTGGATGAATGTGAAAAATAATAAAACCAGAATAAAACTAACTAAATGCCACAACCAACAGTAGAATTTCTCAAGAAGCCGAAGCTAAGAATAACGTTTCACTTCTCATCCAAAAATCTTCTTTAACTCTGAAGCTGAAGAAGCTTCTTGGCTGAGAAGTGGAACATCTTCAAAGAAAAACCAGAAAATCCATTTGCCTCTTGAAAAAGCACCTTGGGGACAACCATGACCTGGATGACTGAGAAGCTCCATAGACAACAAAGAAAGATGGAAATGTATAATGAAATTCTGTACAATAGACATGTCAACATTCAACATACCTAAGAAGATGTTTATTAAAAAAATTAGTACTAGGAAATGAAGTTACATCAGTATTTCAAATTCCGGGATGTGGCTATAGCTCAAAGAACAGACTTATATGGGCAATGGTTTTCCCAGAGACACTCTGTGGAATGTCACTGTAAACTAGCTTTTTAAAATCAGCTTGTATTAGCAAATCCATGGATATGGTAAATAAGTGTTGTTAAAAGACAATATCCCTCAATGGCATAATGACAGACATACTGGATGGCATACCATACGAGCCATATATAGGTTCCATTTAGATTAAATTCTGGCAACCTTTGAGCAGGCAAAAAAAATGTGTGGTCTCCATTATTGATCTATATTCTGTCACAATAAAATATTAGTAGATGGTATTGTCCTTATTTAAAGAGGCGAAGTGAGTTTGTTTTCCATCTCACCAAACACTGGAAAACCTCCACCAATTTCTTTCTCCCTAACATAAGGTAAGTGGGGTGGAGTGGGCATAGAATGATGGATTTAGCTGCCTATTAACTTGCCTGACTAATATATAGTAAGTACTAAGTACTAACTCTGTATGCTTCATAATCACACATGTAAACTCCAGCCTGTTCAGGTGATAATGTAATACTTTTGCATAAGTTCTGAGAGATAATCAAAATTTAAAAACACAGCCATAGGGAATCACTTATTAGTAGAAGCAGTGGAAAACATGCAGTGCAATCAGTGGTGATAGTTTATTGGGCTGTAAAGAGGATGTGGGGCTGGGAAATTATACTCTTAGCCTTGCAAGAGTGATTCAGGCTCCCCCCCCCTTTTTTTTTTGTCCCACTGTTCACTTTGCAGCATCTTTTTGTCTAGTCTCCCAAGATTTTTCCCACATGCCATTACAATATGCTAACGGGCTAGGATGCTCTGTGTTTCTCATTTCATATGATATATAATCTTGTCTATAAAATAATGGGAACCTGATCCAAAGTCAAATTTAACTTCAAACTTGAAAAATACAGATATAGAATTTAATTCAATAAACAAACCCTTTCTGGATTACAAATTGATAATGTCCTGCATCTGAAGTTTGGGATTCTCTTCATATAAAGTTTTAAAACTTAAGTTAATTATAATTATTAATTAAAGCAAGAATTTTCAATTAATATGGAAATTAATGCAATATCTTTTCTAGGTTTATAATTTGAAATTCATATACTCGATACTATAATTATTATATAATAATTTTAATATTGATTTAAAGTTTTAAAGTTGAAGTAAGGTTTTCTAATATGTATAGCTGAATCCTTGTTATCTGAAAATATTTTATCTCATCTCACAATGTTTGTAAATCTTTCTTGCTCCTTTCTTTTTAATAACCAAATTTATTAAAATTAAACTAATTTTAATAACTAAATTTATTAAAATTAAACTTTTATTAAATATTTATTGACTGATACACACTTTCTAAATTACATTTCCAAAGCAGTGCAGAGCACTAACATAGATGTCTTTCCTTACTACGATCATGGTACCAAAATAATAATGTATGATGATGTCACCAATGAAAGTGTCACCCTTTTACATTTACATTTCAACATCATATGCTTAGGGGAAGCTTGTATCATATCTACATTTCATCACTCCCCCCCCTTTCCCTCCCTCCCTTGCAATTGCCTACTACCCTAATATATATTGCATGAATTATGAAGCTTGTATATCTTATTTTACATTTCCTGCAGATATCTGACCAACCATTTCTGATTAGATAGATTAGATGGACCATTGATATAATAGAGTTTTCAAGGTCTTCCAATTCTTGACCATCCATTATATCTTTCTCACCATGCTCATTTTGATTCATCCTATTCATTTGATTAGAATATGGCTTATCATAAATAAGAATCTTCAGTTCAAAAAATGGTAATGATTTTTCTCTTTAAGAAACTATGAAAATCATGTGAAGTTGTTTTCCATGCTTCTCCTTTTTGTATATTCCTGCTGAGAAAGGCAGGAAAGGTGCTTGCTTGACATACTATCCCATTGGAATCTAAGAAACTCTGAGTTATATTTTTATGGTTTCATTCACATGTTCATCTTTTTCTGCAGTTCTCAGGCTGATCCTTATTAAGGTGCAATGTTTAGTATTGTACATTTGATAAAAGGAAGTTCTTTTGTTTTAATAGTAATATAGGATTGTCTAATTATGTATCTTTCCATACTGCTTCTCAGAATTCTGTAATCCTACAATTTTGGACAATCCTCAGGAAAGTTAAGAATATGAAATACAATATTACAGTAACAGTTTCAAACAACTGTCACACAAAGCAAACAAAGGAAGTATTTTATTTTATTTTATTCATGTATATTTATTATAGCTGCCCAACTCCAATGGACTCTGGGTGGTGTACAAAGCAAAAAAAAACACAAAAAAGATAAAGCATAAAACTAGATAGATAGCTGTTGTGGCCCAGCAGGAGCCGTTGGAACTGCCACCAGACTCTGACAGTGAGGGGCCCTCTGAGTCGGCTCTGGAGGATGTGGAGGACCCTGGACAGGGTTCCGACTCCAAGCAGGGCGCAGAGAGGCTGGTTGGCCACCAGGAGGCACCTGAGCCTTGGACCAGTGGGAGGAGACAAGAGAGAGTGAGCTGGAGGCCAGTAGTGAGTTGTTCCTGGATGCACGCCATCAAAGAGCTACTACAGGAACAATTACGCAATTATAGGAGGTAATTGCGCTCAGCTGGTGGTCATTAGGCTCCTCTCCAGACTATAAAAAGCTACTTGTGCACACACACCTCTTTGCAGAAGTCAACACAGAATCGAATGTCGGAGAACTTTGTGTGAGTTGCCAGGCTGGATTGCTGCCAAGCCTTATCTGTGTTTATTGCTGCCCAGGTTTGTCTGTGCTGGGTTGCTGCCAAGGACCTGTTTGTCTGTTAATTAAATGCTGTAATTTATCTCTGGCTCGGAGTGTGCTTTGGTGTGGAACGAGGGGGGTCAGAACAGATAGCCTACACTAAAATGATCTAAAATGACAAAACCAAACATTTATTGGTGGCCCAATTTATTTTGGATGGAATTCTTTGTCATGAGCATGATTAATGAGCTGATTTATTCAGCATAAACAGAAAACCTATCAATGTCTTGCAGAATTCATCTGAAACAGAGTTGGCCACCAATAAACCTTTTCCATCTATTTTGGAGTTCGCCTCCTCAGTTCTTGCACAGCAGTGTCTAGCCTTTTCTATTTTTATTTTAAGACTAAGCAGAGAAGCATATCCCGCTGTAACCTCAAGGACATAGATAATATCTTTACAGTTTCTCTTCCTCATATTCCTCTCCAATTCTTTGTACATCTACATAAGAACTGCACTCTTTTTGCTCTTAACCCTTGCTGGTTGGAAGATATGTGAGAAAGACCTTGAGAGATGGGGTAAAGCTAAGTTGCCTAGAGAAAGGTCAGATTGGCAAACAAGGCATAGCCTGCAATCGCATAGTGGGCTGAAAAGCTCAGAAGAACCTTCCCCAGCTTTTCAGTCTGTAAAGGAGATGCCAGCAGATTTATACACTTGAAAGGTAATGGTAATCTAGCTCTACAATAAAGTAAAATTAGTTATTCTGATCATGTTTTCTGTCTGTTCTACCTGGGACATGAAATTATTAATCACTGTAACATACAGTACTAGCCTTATGAAGAAACAAGTTGTATCTTTCCAATTGCTTTGGCTTATTCAATGAGCTTTTGCCACCACACAGAAAAGTGGGAAATTGCCAGAAAATTGTCTATCCTTGTGTCTAGGAAAGACACAAAGGTAGACAAAGATGTGACTGTATGTGTGAATGAGTGACCTTGGGAGACATGGTAAAGAGTGGCAGCCAAGGAAAAGTCTGATAAAAGGCAATTTAACCCACAGCCGGATTAAGGGCAGGCAAAGGGTTCCTAAAAAGAGGCCCTCCCTAGTTCCTTGAGTTGTAAAGGGAATGGGGAAGAAAAATTTACAAGATTCTAATATAAACTCTGGCAGTCTGGTTTACTTCACCAGGCTGATACAAGGTGCCTGAAAATTCAATCATATGGACATCTAACTCGTTTTCATAGTGATCACAGTCCTAGTAGTTTTGTCTTTTTGTGTGTTTTGTGTTTGCTTGGGTCAAAATGCAAATTTTAAAGAAATGTTTCAATGTTAATGTCACAGCGCTTCCACCACACATAAATCTCTACTCCCTGCTCCTCCCCCCGAATCGTAAGATCAGTCTGGCGCACGTCAACTGTGTTGATATGCCCACATCGCAGAGGTCTTCAAACACGGCAACTTTAAGACTTGTGGACTGCAACTCCCAGAATTCTCCAGGCAGCACGCCTATGCTGGCTGGAGAATTCTGGGAGTTGAAGTCCACAAGTCTTAAAGTTGCCGTGTTTGGGGACTCCTGCATCGGGATACTGAACTTCCGGTATGGGCGGTAGCAAAGCCATATCTGAGTTTACTAAGACAACGTTCAGCTGAAATTCCCTCAACGCTGTTGGTCAGCATCCGTAAGTGGATAGCTCAGTCTTCCAGACATAAAACTAGCCAATCGTCAGTCACCTTTAGGTGAATGTCATAATTTTTAGCCAATGAAAATATTAGCCGCTCTCCTATTCGCCGGAGGAAAAGTTGGGGGCGGGGTTTGTTTAGCTCAATAGGAAACATGGCGGCTGCCGGGGCTGGGAAGGTGGCGGGTGCCGCTGTCGGAGCCGTAGTAAAACCAGTCTTCAGTCGGGATTTGGCTGAAGCCAAACGGCACGTGAGGGAATTATATAGAACTTGGTACCGCGAAATCCCAAATACTGGTGAGGGGCCGTGATTACGCTCGCGATCTCCGCCGTCAAGGTCGTAGGGACAGGAAACATTTACCTTGGTTTGAAAAGGAGCCTCGCAGACCGGAGATGTCTTTATATTTCCTTCACGACTTCTCCGATCTGAATATCACGAAAAGATACTTTCACATTTTCACGGAAATTCCTTAAATGGAATGGGCACTTTAAATCGCCTTGATGACTTATAAAGACGTATAAATAAGTGGGAGAGATAATAACTTGGGATTAGGTTCATAAAGTTGGAAGGACCTAAGAGGTCATCTAGTACAACCCCTTCCATTCTGCAGCATTCACTACACCGCACCATCCCTGATACATAATTATTCAGCCAATATTAATTAATGATATATATGCATATATGATTGCATGCATTTGAGAGAAGGATTCAAGTCCTAAGTATAATTCAAACTCTGCTATTGATTAATATTTTGTTTTTCTATTATCTTGCCCCATCTTCTTTGATTGCTAGAATTCATCCGTATTCATTCATCTTTACATTCATTGTGATTGTTGAATATTCAGTGTATTCTGAATGTAGCCTGCAACTCAATGAAACTATCATGATCAAAAAATAAATGTATAAATATTAACTGCATGCTAGGATATAGTACAGGACATTTGTTTGCAGAAAAAAAAAACACATGTGAAATACTTGTTTCATAAATAGCCACAGAGTGGAAAGAAAAACTTTAAAAATTTAACATGGATTTAGAAGGCCACAAGGGCTTCAAATGTATGCTTGTAAATTGTAGTTCCAAGTTTTGATCAAACTGATCCTCAACATAATTTACTTAAGAATCCCAATTATTAAAAACTGCCTCGTAGTTTAAGATTTTGTATTGTATTACATTACCTCAAATAATACCTAAATTTTGCTTCTGCTTAGTAAATGAAAGTAACTCTTCTATATACATATAACAAAAATGAGGTTTTTAAATACCTGTAGACTGTATTGCCACAAGGCATTATCTAGTATAGTATTTAATTTTGACTGTGGAAAATCACTTGTGCACTAATAGCTTGAAAATCACTATACATGGTAAGATCAGAATAATCTTGTATTTTATAATGGTTTCTGATTTTCCTGCAGCTTAAAAGAATTTTCTACTAATTATTTTTTTCACATACTGTATGTCCCATAATTTTCAGTAAAACAGCCTGTAAATGAGTTTCATCAGAGGTGATGATAATGTTGACAACTGATGTACATGGGATTATTTTTCACTCATGATCATTATTTTGCTTCTGGTCTAGTGCATACATACCAACTGGAGATCACAGTGAAACAGGGGCGTGACAAGGTGCGAGAGCTCTTCATGAAAAATTCCCATGTTACAGACCCCAGAGTCATTGATTTGCTTGTTATTAAGGTAGGACAAATAACACTTGTTCTAAATTCATAGCAGATGTAGTATTAGAGAAGTTATGGTGATAATTATTTCATCTTTTTGTCAATTCTCTGTGAAAATAGAGTGGGAAATTGTAACATACATAAAATACTTATTTGTATCAGTTCTTTTTATCTGAGTTTTCTTCCTTGAATGCTAAACATATTTGGCAATATGTTCTACTAAGCAAGTAACTGTTTCAAAGAGCCAGTTAAGATTCTAGCACAATTGATTTGTAGCAATCCCATACTGGCTTCTCTTAATTGTAGCTTGTCTATACAAGTGCTTAGAAACATGTTGCTTGTCACAGACCAGCTAGCCACTGTAGATTTCAAGTTGCGAGTGTTGAAGTTTCCTAGGTCTCTCTCCTTTTAGAGATAGGGATGATATTTGCTCTCCTCCAATCTTTTGGAACCTCATCAGAAGTTCTCAAAAATTATTGAGAGGAGGTTCTGCCATCCCCTCCATTATTTTCTTCAGTATTCTGAATGTAATACATCTTGGAGCCATCCATTCAATTAAATTAGCCAAATTTTCTCTTTTAAGTCTTTTTGTGTATGCTCCCTCCTTCCCTGCCATTATAATTATGATCGTCTATGCCTACACTTCCTTTATGAGAGAAGACAGATTTCTTCACTCATTAACAATTCATAATTTGCTCTTCACAATGGGCGTACATTCTCATCAGCTTCCTTTTATTTCTAATATACCTATAGAAACATTTTCTGTAATCCATCAGAAGCTTTAGTTTTTGTTAAGTTAGAGTGTGGGTGTCAAACTGGCAGCCCGCAGGGGGGGATCCATCATGCACTGACCACGCCCACCCCAGCTCCACAAGGCAAAAATGTCACAATAGGTCACATGATGCGATCGAGTTTGCTACCTGTGAGTTAGTTTTTTCTTGATGGTGCCTTTGATTACCTTCTATTCACCTTTATATTTTCTCCTCCCATTTCTTATATGTGTCCCTTTTTATCTTCAGCATTATAAACTCGACTCACATCAGTGGTGGCTTGTTTAGATTTATCTCATTTTTCCTTGTAGGGATTTTTATAATTCCACTTTCAGTGTACGGTTTCATTGAATTTATCAGCTTTCCTAAATACTTTAGCATTCAGTCTCCTTCTGGATAATATGATCACTTTTCCTCATTGTGCCAATCACTTTTACTTCTTCAACCATTTCTCCTTGTTAGTGAGGATTGGGTCCAGGATGTTTCCCCCACCTCCCTTTGTACTTTCTTCTACCTTCTGACAAATGAAGAGGTGAAAAGAATTTATTGGAGTTCTGACTTGGCAGTTAGATTCCCATTGCATATCAGGATAATTGAAATCCCTCATTTATAACTGAAATCTATATCACAGAGGGCCAGGTTATCAGTGGGACTGCATTCTCCTATAACATCTATCCATTGTACTAATCAGATAGGATGGGCACGCTCCTAATCCCTTCCCTTAAATTTTGTCATCTTGTGGGATATGGGAAGCATGGGTTTTTTATGGCTACCCTGCCTTATGGAACACCTTTCCCCATGCAAACTTTACCCCCTTAGCTGAACACCTGGCTCCCCCCCCCCGCCACCAAAGTGCTGCATGTGAAAGCTTAAATTTGTTACCAGAGTTTTAAAGACTATAGTTTTTAATAGATGTATCTATTACAAGTAGTGTACAACTTAAACCCACAGTTGAGCCCAAAATTTATGTTGTTAAGTGAGTTATTCCTCCCATTAGCAGTGGGAGAAAGAAAGCAAAGATCAGCTATGGGCAGTAGGAGTAGTGGAGCACAGGGCATCAGGAATATAGGGCAGATCATAGGGCGACGTGGCAGGGCAGCCGAAAAAGCAATACTGGGTGGATATAGGCAGGTGGGAGGAGTTGAAGCAACCCTCTAGTTGTAAATGTGAGTGGGCTGCCAAGTGCCCAAAATTGGATCATGTGACTGCATGGGAGATGTAATGTTGAGGACTGGGGGTATTCATCCAGTGCTGTCATAACTAAATGGTTGAGAATGAATGGTTGTTAAGTGAGAACTACCTGTATTGCATGACTCTTTGAAAGAGGGGTCATCTAAATTAAAAAGATCTCTATCTTTTAACCAGGTGGCTCTATAATAGTATCACTTATTTTTTCTTTCTACTCTTATCCAAATGTTTTTAACAATATTTCCACATGGATTCCTGAATTTCCTGTATATATTTGGGACAGTACAACATCCCTACTATTTCTACTGCATCAGTTCCCCTTGAATAACTTGCTGTGGGCCACTTATAAGCAACACTTCACCATGTTTTGATGTTGTCTATGAATGACATTAGTCTTCCTAAGGTCAGATCCCTTGTTCTCCCAGTTTTATTTCCCATATTCTATATTTAGTATAGAAACATTTTTATTAGCGCATCTATTGCAATCTCCTTTGTAGTTCTGCAAAACTCTGCATCTCCTCTTGATGTCCTGCTTCCCACTTTGTGTTGTTTTCTTGGCCCGAGTCCTTGATTGTATATTTGGCTCTGGGCTTTTGCCCCTTTCTCTCCATTTTTGATGAGACCTGTGAGGTTTCTACCAAACATTTTCTTCCAAGTTTTTGTAAGATATATCCCTTCTCCTTCCAAGCATCCTTCATAAAGGGATCATAGATAGAATCCAGAAACTTTAGGTGATACCATGTGCAGAGCCTACCTACAGAGTACTAAGACTCACACTAAGTTAAGGGGTCTCTTGCAAGGCAGCAGGCGTGGACCGTCTTTTTTTCTATGAAAAAAGGACAACTTTCCCCCCAAGATTTACAACAGGCACTACAGGGTGGTAGCATTGAAGAAGGAAAGAGGTATTGCCAGAGGCAAAAATGCAACTTCATACATTCTCCATTTCAGATTCTATAGCACATGTCTTAAAGAGGGTTTTGAAATTAGATGGGCCATGGATTACTTACCTATTCTGATCTTCTCCTGAATATAAACCTGCTGTTGTTGTTTTTTAAAAAACCAGTTATTACCAATTTTTGATAATTTTGTTCTTAAAACTGATTTGACAGGAATTATTACTTGGCATATTGGTAATTTAAGTAATAATTGTTCTCTTATTCTTGGTATAGGGAAAAATGGAATTCCAAGAAACAATCAACGTGTGGAAACAAAAGACCCATATAATGAGATATTTTCATGAGACAGAAACACCGCAACCCAAGGAATTCCTATCCAAGTTCTACATAGGCCACGATCCTTGAACTAAATCATCAATAGAGAATAATGACTCTGTTTTCTGTTCCAAATAAATGCCTGTATGTTAAAACTCTTCAACAAGAAAGTATTCAAGGAGGCATGCATTATTTATATTTATTCTCTATTTGATGCTAATATTTCATCCTTAACTCATTTTGCAAAATCTACTTCACCATAGTTAAGTATGTTGTAGCACTTCAACTGCTAATAATGTCTGAAATATATAACACTGCAATCTAAAAATAATACTAAATTTCTCTTTAATATATGGTGAGTATGTTGGATATATATGGAGAAAAGATTTTATTTGTGAGAAAAGGAACCAAATGCAATTCAAAGTATTACATTCTTAGTCGTCTAATGAATTTTTAAATATTTATTTTAGGGGATAAACTACAGTTTTCATGTGTCTATTGTTTCAAAATTGTAGCAATATCCCCAAATTCTAGAATAAAAATCTCACACTCCTTAAATGTTGGCAGCAGAGATGGAGGTTACTTATTACAATTTGAAGAAATTTAGCAATCTGTATAATACTTCCATTATACATCCTAATCCTATAAATTTTCTAATGTATTTCAGCTGCATGGAATTCAAATAAAAAGCTAGGTAACAAAAATATCTTATACAATAGACGTCTAAGCTGCTTTCACCAAAATTATAATTAAAACTTTCTCAAAGTTCTATAAAAACGTGTATTTACACTGGCAACTGTTAAATATTACATAACTGATTCAATTGAATCAAATCATATTGAGAAGTTGCTTTATGTACTTTCCTATAGGCTTGTGATTTTATTCCTTTCAGAAAGAAAGCTGACATTCTATTTTATGTAGTATCAAAGATAGATAGCACAGTCCAAATTATATTCATTCAGAAGGACATCTCTATTCAGTAAAACATACATTCCCAAAAAGGATGAAGACAGCAGCTTAGTATATAAAAGAAACACACGAGCCTTGATCTCTAATTCTTAATTTACTATCCAGAAGAATTTTGTATTAATTAGGGATCCAGTGTATTCAGAAATAAGGTACACTCTAAGCATGCAACAATTCTTGAATCAAGACATATCTATGTATTCTTAAATAGATATAGCATTTAAACATTCTTGTTTATACATGCACAGAACAATCCGTGGTACAATGGGAAGTCCAGCTGTTCCCAAAATGTTCATTAGCCATCTGAGAGGAACGGAGATTAAACATTGATATCAGAACATTTTATTATGGCTTTGTTCCTCTTACTGCCACACTGTAGACCTGTAAAAAAACAGGAAATATTTCACACTGTGGAACTATTTTGTGATTGCAGAGTACGAGTTCTGCACTATCCAGAACTAATAAAGCTTAGGATAAGAGACTTGAGCACAATTTGATAACACTTTAAAAATATGCAGCTTGTTCTAAAATGGCATGAGGGAGTAATTATTGTCCTGCTATTATTTAATTTTTGGAGTGCTACTTCAGCCTGAAAAGAAATAGTGTACACCTGTTTCCTGATCAGGAAACAAAGCAATGCATCAGCTCAAATGGAAAAGATTCACATGCATATCAATATGCACATCACAAACACAATACTGTTGCATGATCACATTACTATTAAATCAAATTTAATTTGTCTTTGGCAAATATTTAACATAACATACTTCTACTAGACTATTACAGAATAGAGTACCAAGTACCTAGAGTCTTGGAATATCAGTTCCCATTGTGTTATAATTATACGAAAAATACTACTGACATATATATTTAAAAATAGGTAAAGCATAACTTGCATTTGCTTACTTTAGCTTTACTGCAGTACTGGATGTAGAAGATAACAGGAAAAAGAAAGGAAGGCATCAGAAGAACAGGGGCCATTCATGCTATGATAATGAAAAGATGTTAAGATATGGAAAAGATACAAATGAATGGGTTTTTGTCCTCAGTTTAAAGCTGCAAGTTTTCTTTAGAATATGAAGTCACAATTAGATTATAAAGTTGTTTGAAGTTGGCAGCAAGGGATTTTTAATTCTCAATTGTGTAACCATAAACAATAATCTTCATCCTAAGTATGCAAATTATGTGGTCAGGAATACATGAGGGAAGAACAAAAATAGATTTTGTTCAGTTCTTTCAATTCATTCAAATTTAATTTTTACTTGGAGCCATCAGGATTTTTTTTTGTCGTAGACCAACTATTTAATCTTTTCCTCAAACCCCCCCAGCATGGCAGTCGTAGGCTACATGCGGCTGTTAACACTAAAGGGCTGGGCACCTATAACTCTACCTGTTAGTCATCATCATCATCATCTTCTGGTACAAAGATATCATGTTCTTCAAGCAAGGCTGCAAAACTTTTGCTGATTTGTGTCCCAACGTAGAGAAAGGGAATTACAATGGCAAACACACGAACAAGTCCAAATGGCATCTACAGGGATTAATAATGAAAAGCTGGTTAATATTTATTGGCACATATACAAATGAACACATGAACAAATTTATAGCTGCCAGAGTATAACTAAAACTGGTGGAAAGAACAAAAAGAATCACACAGCTGCCTCAGTAAATTTAATGGTTATCTTACTGTACTTATTTTCAGGAGGATTCTTTAAAATTACCTTTAAATAAAGAAATCATGAAGCATCTGACTGAATAAGTACTTAGCACCCTTAGAATAATAAAGATAGTTAATAAAATATATCTTCAGGATATTTCCTATGCTGGGCATGAATAGAATAGAATTCTTTATTGGCCAAGTATGATTAGACACACAAGGAATTTGTCTCTATTGCATAAGCTTTCAGTGATGTTGTTATAGTTAGTTGCAAAGTTGTGTCCTACCCATCGCAACCCCATGGACAACGTTCCTCCAGGCCTTTGTCCTCTACCATCCACTGGAGTCCATTTAAGCTCACGCTTATTGCTTCAGTGGCTCCATCCAGCTACCTCATTCTCAGTCGTCCCCTTCTTTTGCCCTCAATCTTTCCCAGCATTCGGCTCTTCTCCAGTGAGTCCTTCCTTCTCATTAGTTGGCCAAAGTATTTGAGTTTCATCTTCAGTATCTGGCCTTCTAAAGAGCAGTCAGGGTTGATCTCCTCTAGGACAGTCTAAAATCTTCTCCAGCACCATAGTTCAAAGGCCTCAATTCTATCGCGCTCAGCTTTTCTTATGGTCCAACTTTCACAGCCATACACTGCAACTGGGGAAACCATAGCCTTGACTATACGCACTTTTGTTAGCAGGCTGATGTCAGGGTGCCAACCTTGCCAAGCTCTCGGTGTACATACAACAATAATCTACAAAGGAAATCTACTTGTTTCAAATGACAACCACAGAGATCACAGAGCACAACGGTATCCGCGTTTGGATGAACTCAACGTCCATATCCCAGTCTTTGGGACCGACTAGCAGCTCTTTGGTTCTCAACTTACGCGGGGCTTTTGTGTCCCTTCTATATCGGTTCTCCTGGAATCCCAACCGCTTGTCAGGCGAAACTGCCGCCGAGTTTCTAAAAAAAACTCGTGGTTTTCGGGGATGACCGGGTAGGAGACCGCTTGCAACGGGATAATGGCATCCCTAAAGATAAGCCGGCCTGCTGCATAATTGCCCCACCGATTTAACAAAAAGCGTTCTGGCCCTTTAACAAATCTGTTATTTCCGCGTCTGCCCAGAACGATTGTTTTATCGCTAGGCAACGGTCGAACACCAACAAAACCCGCCCTTCCAAAATAAGCTACACGCGATTGGCTGAGACAACCTGCCAATTTACCCCATCCTCGCTAAGCGATTGCTCGGTTTGGTTTCCTACCCGTTTCTTCCTTTAGGAGCCACGACTACCTTTCACGCTAAACTCACTTTGACGGGCTTAGGCAAAATGGCGCCAGTCCGAGTAACGGTCATATTTCGTGAGGATAAAACCGTTGCTAAGGGCGCCTTCTGATTCTCGACGGGTCGCGACCTTGCCCAAGAGCCAGCCGTTGACCACAACCGCGAAGCCATCTCCTCTAGGCAGCTCCTCCCCTAGGAGTCGGACGCTTTCTCGATAACCGGAACTCGCCAAAGAGTGGGCGGTGCTTTTTCAAACCTCGCGTGATAGCAATAGGCGGAAGGGGAGATTTTTTTAATCGCGCGTTTCCGAAAAGTTTGAATTAGATGTTTGTGTGTGTGTTTTTCCGTTTAAATGCCATGTTAACATTCTTCTGGAGCGGCATTGAAAGTTGCCAATAGAAATAGAATTTAATAGTTGAGTAACGGAGTTGTGTCTTCTTTGTATCTCTGCTGGCCTCTTGTGGTTCGTTGGAGTCTTGTAACCTGGGTTTCCCAGGCTTATTTCTCAGTATCTTCCCTTCATCTTTATGTGAATTGGGCGGGGGGTGGGGACAGAATGATCAAAGTCTTGGTCTGGATCAGGGGTCCCCAAACTTGGCAACTTTAAGACTTGTGGACTTCAACTCCCAGAATTCTCCAGCCAGCGGAGTTGAAGTCCACAAGTCTTAAAGTTGCCAAGTTTGAAAACCTCTGGCCTGCATTCAAGTCACCTTTATCTGATTGTTGCCTTTGTAAATTATCTTACCTCTGCCTTCCAAGGCCATCCTCTATAAAATTTAAACAGCATAGAAAAAAAAACAAGAGCGTGGCTTCTGGATTTCTGATAATAGTGATGGGAAGGTAGATGGAGCAGGGCTAAGAATAGAGACCTCAGCAAAGTTGATTCCAGGTATTTTGTTTGCAACTTCTGGCCAGATCCAGTCCAAATTAACCCCCGTAGTACAAAGAAAAGACATGCTTTCCACTTTAAAGTCAGCCAACCCTTCTAATTCTTCAAGATGCACTTTCACCCTGTTTTGTTCCCCCAAATCCCCTTTGAAAATTTCGAAGCCTACTTTGCTGCCAACTCTGCTGCAAGCATTCTGTATCTGTCCAATAAATAGATGGTTCCATGACTGGACATTCAACCAATGCTCACTTCACGTGCTTCATATTCCATACCACGGCAGCCCCCAACCTTTTGGTCCCAGGGACTTGTTCCACGGAGAGAGGTTTTTCTATGCACTGGAGGGGGTCGTGGTTTCGCGCACTGTCTGCATCCCACAGATGGGGCTTCATTTGTTTGCGCAGACCAGTTCCTGGTATGCCATGGACTGGAGGTTGGAGATTTCTGCTGTACTCCCACTATGATGGGAGGTTGAAGCCAGCAAGGCCCTTTTTCTCTGCATAAAGAATTTGTGAAATCCGAGCTATTAGATAGCTCCTGAACCTCCCAGTGATAGTGGTGGTGGTGGTGGAGGGAGTATTTAGAAAAAAGGCAAGCAGAAGTTCCTTCTCAGTGAAGAGTTCCTTCTCAAGAGCTCCAGCATCCCTACTATAAAAAAAATCCATTAAAGCAATTCTTCTTATACTGTAACTGAGCTGGAGAAGTCAATTCAATCATCAAGTTTAGATAATGGCATAGGGATGTGCAGAAGTTGAACTGATAAGAGCAGCACAAACAGCATGCAGAAGCACCCTCCCATTCCAAGCAACAAGATAAAAAACAGAAACTGATAACTTCACCAAAAAATATATCAATAATGAATAAAACTGCAATTTTGGGAATCACGACAAAATGTGATGGCCTCCCAAGATAAAACTTTGCAAAGATAAATTGTTAGGGATTGCCACATGACAATCTATATGCTATTTCTAAATGGCACTTGCTTGGGAACAATAGCAGAGAGGCATTGGTGACCTCTCTTTTTCTTATGGGCCACAGACTGTTGGTTCTCTTTATTCTTTTACAAGTTTATAATTTTGATAAACCTACTCTAAAGTAAAAACAATTTTCTCAATACTTTAAAAACCAACACATTTTATTATTTCATATTTTTGTGTAAATAAAGTAATACATGATTCATGAAAATCTGTGCAATTCGTAAATTTGTTTCCAATGTCACATAATTTTCTTTGGCTTAAGATAGACTCCCTTCTGGAAAGTATAAAGTAAGTGTACACTGCTTTTAAAAATTAATCATTAAGTTTGAGCCACAAATTATGAAATAGTATTGTACTATTTAGGTAAAATGCAATTTATAAAACACATTTTATTTAAAATAACATACAATGTATATGTAATATAACATTACCGGAATGTTATAGGAGGTTATTAGCTTTATTATACAAGTTAGCATGATTTTTTTAAACTACTAATAACAGTGTTATTGTGATCAAAACTACTGGCGGAAAAATCTGGAACCAGGTATACGTCAATCACAATGTAATTCATACAATTCCCCAAACTTAATTTGCCTAGCATGTATCATAGCAATTTAGTTTTATCATACTGAGCCGTCAAGTTAATTATTTTCCTTTCTGAAATAATAATCTTAATTAGATTATTGCAAATGACCAATAAACTACCTGTAAGTATATAACTATTGGCTATTACTAATGCTGTATTAATCTGCAAGGGAATAAATAATTGTTTTAATTCAATAGTTATGTTATATATCAGAAAGCAGTAGAATAATAGATAAGATTATGAATGCTGAACACGAAATTAAACTCCTATTCACATGAAATTATGTAAGATTGCTTTGGATGAATTTTTGCCAATAATCTGTAGCAATATTATGAATGGAACTAAAACAAAGTATCAAAAGCAACAAATATAGCTTTAGTCCAGTCTTAGGAAACTATTGTATAAAAGTGATACCGAGGATGATTAAATTATCACACATTACATTAACAATTTGAGAGCAGCTGCTGTTATTGTGTTGCTTGGGTAACCTTATTTGTGCTTTTTCTGCCTTTTGTGTTAGTATACGTAGTCCTTGACTTATGACCACAATTGACCCAAAATTTTGGTTAAGTAAGACAGTTGTTAAATTAGTTTTGCCCTATTGTACAACCTTGTTTGCCACAGTTAAGTGAATCATTGCAGTTGTTAAGTTAGTAATGTGTTTGTTAAGTGAATCTTGCTTCCCCATTGACTTTGCTTATCACAAAAGGTGAACATGTGACCCCGGATCCTGGAACCGTCATAAATATGAGTCAGTTGCCAAGTGTCTGAATTTTGATAATGTAGCCATTGGGGATACTGCAATGGGGTTGGTGTGAAAAACAGTCATATGTCATTTTTTTCAGCGCCAACAAACTGTTTAAATTCAATGTCTATATATGAAGATTCAGTTCCAAAAGATAGAAAAAACACAAGTAAGGTCAGCTGAAGGCATACCCAGAGTTGCATTTGACTCCACAAGATGGAAGTTCTTGAATAAAAATATATATAGACTATAAATTCTTGAGATGCTCTTAGGGAAGCAACTTTTCACAGCTTTGTCCTCATCTGCATGAAAATCTAAAGTATATGAAATGCCTATAATTAAAATATAATGTGTAAATTGTATGATCTGTTTTTTCTACACTACTATACTGTTCCAGCATCTGTCAAAATAGCTGCAATATACAGATGAAATACACTTAGTAATATTACATGGAGCAAAAAGGAAGAAATGACACGTGGGTTCTTCTCTTGCATCAAGTAGATTTTCTGAAATAAAGGTCTGGAACTCTCTTTTGAGCTGATACAACAATTTCTTAGAAATATCTTCTTGAATTCTGAATGGTGTATAATTACAAATATAGTGTTTTTAAAATTCTTGGCAATAACATGTAGTAGCAATAAATAATAGAAAGCAGATTTTAATTAATCATCCAGTCTGGAAGATGCAATAATGGTGTTCCTTAGATTTTATAAACTAGGAGTAAAACCTGCAAGTAAAATAAGGACTCCTGCCTTGGGCAGGGTGTTGGACTATAAGACCCTCCCTCCACCAAGGTCCTTTCCAGCCATATGATTCTATAAGTGGTTCAAGAGGCCTGCAGAAACCTACCTTAATGTCCATTTCTCTCACTCCTGCAAAATGTATTTTCTTCAGTGTGTTCCTATTTCTACTGTCTTCTTTCTTTCCATCCACTCTCTTCTCACCTTTGCAATTTCCTGACCGTACCAATTATGCAACTTTGAGAAGCAGGCAGTCTCTGGAGATACTGGACTTTCCTGTGTGGCAGAGGCAGACCCCGCCAAAAATGTTCCACCTCCAGCACTGCCTGTCAGTTTTCGACGAGGGGGTAAAGGTGGGGGCTTCAGAAATCCTCCACTGAAATCAGAACATGCCATTTCTGCAAGGGTGCAACTATTGTCCCATGTGGAGTAACCATTTTCCAAGACGATAGGATGCTCTTGAATGGATATCATCATGGGATTTGATAAATGCCTTTTGCGGCCAGAAGAGAGTTTCTTTGGTGATTTATGGCTAGCAGCTAAGCTCCTCTGAGCCTCTTCTAGCTGTTTCTCTAGTTCCTTGACTACTAGCCTCATATAATCAAAGCTGGCCAGTGACAGTGCCTTCACCCAAGCCTCCATGGCAACTTGGCAGTCGGCAACCAACACGTACGATTTGCCACCACTGCTATCAAAGC
This sequence comes from Thamnophis sirtalis, assembly GCF_051295495.1. Lineage (NCBI taxonomy): Eukaryota > Metazoa > Chordata > Lepidosauria > Squamata > Natricidae > Thamnophis > Thamnophis sirtalis. The sequence goes on along the minus strand of NW_028261389.1, from coordinate 32,398,283 downwards.
GGATGGCAAAAGCAAATTCCTCAGCAGCTTCGCATAGTTCCACTGTGCAGCCCTCTAACACAATGAGACCCAGAGGGTCACTGCTCTCCCGCTCTTCAAAGTAGAACAGCAAGTTGCCCTTGAGAATGAACCAGCGGCGCTGGTAAGAGGGGACGTGATGGTTGTGGTGATGGCGCTCCATTCTCTTGCGCAGAAAACCAGTATGATCGGCTGGAGAGTCACATGTGGCATAATGTACCACACTACGTTCATTGAGTTTCATTGTAGTAATATCTGCCTTCCAGAACAGAATGAGAAGAAATGTACTGAATTATCACATGATGCATATTATTATAATCTAGATAAAACTGAATATAGAACTATGTATACACATATGCACTACTGCTATAAAATACTTGTCAGGTAATGAGGATTTAATAGCTGCCAGCTTGTGTAAGGTTGTAAATTGTAAACTGTAAGCTGATGCAATGGGGATGATTCAGCAATATATGTATTGCCTCTTTAAGACTCTAATGGGGTCCACACAAGTTATTTACTGCTTTAAAATATACATACATACATACATACATACATACATACATACATACATACATTGCTATGAAATACTGATTGCCATTTAGGGTGATTATATGAAGATGCCCATCACAACTGTGCAGGCAAAGGCATGGGTCTTTTTATGTGTACTCCAAACATAATCTATTAAAAAGAGGCAGGGCTTCAATCATGTCATCATGCACACCACTTTTGACACCCCCTTTCCAGTGGATGCTCCCATCTGCTGTTTAACCTTCCTTTCTAAGGATATTATTGTGGATATTTATAAAGTAACAAACTCTATGAAGCTAGACCATATAACCTCTGATGCTAAACAATAAAAAGGCATTTTCATTGCTTCATTGTTTAATAACATGAACAATTCTTGATCTTTGTAAGTTGGTTATTCTACATTTATTTGCAAACAAATCGCTACCCTGCAGTGTAAATGACCATGGATTTTCATTAAGAGTTTTGAATCCCCCAGCTCCAAAAGTTGGAGTGTTTCCATCTTTTCTCCTGGGATGGGTTGGCATTGCCACATTCAGACTAGACTACATCTCAGGGTTTTCCTGGACTAACAGATTCCGAAAATGTGAGTTGTGTCTATTCCTGGACTGTGAAGACCTTTTCATGGTCATTCATACCTTAATAACCTCATGATGAGACTCTGTAACACATTTTACATGGGGTGCTTTGAAGAACATCTAGAAGCTTAGTTGAGAATGCAGCAGTGGGTATTGGGGCACAGCTGGTTGCACCCATTTAAAATTGCTACTTCATGAACTGCACAGGCACCCAATAGGCTTCTTCTAGGTGGGATTCAAGGTATGGGGGGGGGTCCCCAACCACTTGGACTAGTCCAGACCTGTTAGGAACCAGGCTGCACAGCTGGAGGTGAGCAGCAGGCAAATGATCTCTCTTCCAGGCTCATGGAAAAGTTGTCTTGCATGAAATTGGTCCCTGGTGCCAAAAAGATTGGGGAACACTGGGTTATCACTTTTAAAGTCCTGCATGGCATAATACCAGGCTAAATGTGGGGCCACTTTCTCCCACAAACATTTGCCTGGCCCTGAAGACATACCCCAAATACATGTTACTCCTCATACTCTTTTAAACTTTACCATCTCGTAGAAAGCAGGGAAGCATGCCTTTTTTGGTGGTTTCCCCTATGCTCTCCCTCTCAATACATGGCAGCCCCCAATTCTGCTCTTAGGCTACCAAGACCTGTCTTTACCCTTGGATATTTGGATCCAGCAGCAGCCCCTTTTAATTGCTTTTTATAACAGTACTGGGCTTGATTACCATTTTATATCTAATATTTAATAGAACCCAGTTTGAAAAAATTGGACTCACCTATTCAGTGGTGGGTTTCAAAAATTGTTCGAACCTACTCTATGGGTGTGGCCTCCTTTATGGGAATGGCTTGCCACCCATGTGACCGGATGGGAGTGCCTTGCCGCCCATATGACTGGATATGAAGATGCTAACGACACTTGTCAGAGCCACCTTAAATTACCTCACACTGGCATGCATAAGAATATGATGTAAACTTGTTTTTTAAAAGGGTTTGCGTTAAAACAACTTCAACACACGCAATGTTCTGATTGCACCACAAACGCAGTAGTTATCCTTAACTTTCACAGAGGCACTGAGTTTTATAAATATGAGCATGATAGTGTAGAATAATCATATCCAAGGACCAGTGGTGGGTTTCAAAAAATTTTGGAACCTCTTCCGTAGGTGTGGCCTGCTTTCCGGGTCCACTGGTGGAACCTCTTCTAACTGGTTTGGTAGATTTGACGAACCGGTTCTACCGAATAGGTGCGAACTGGTAGGAACCCACCTCTGCACCTATTGCCCAAATCAGAATGACTATGGAACACAAAACCTAAGGAATAGCCAGGAGAGGTGTGCCCGCACCAGTCTTAAGTGGCCAGTAAGTGCCAGGCTGATCTCGCTCCTGACTATACCACAAAAGGAACAACTGGGGAAGCATGTGGGATTCTACCTATCTGTGTCAGGAAAAAGTGGAAACACCAAGGATCCCTTGAAGGCAGCCTGAGCTATGAACTGGGAATTAGATGAAGGCACCTTTCTGAGGATACAAAAGAGGTTGTTGCAGTTTTATATATGGCACAAGCTCCAAGTATAAGTGTCACAGTGTTGTAAGCAAGAAGGCTGCAAGTTTAATTCCTGGCATCTCCAGGTAAAAGGTAGGAAGACGAACCCACCCCCTGGCTGGCTCTAGAACAGCCCTCTCCAACTTGGGCTGACTGTCCTGATAAGTGGAGCCTGCATTTTAGATAAGTGCCTGAGGAAGGCCAAAGAGATGGTTTCTCCAAGCAGAGTCGCGGAGTGCATTTCCTCATCTCAGGCAGACCCGGAACATTCCGAGACTAAAAGTTACCCTCGGAATTTCTTTTTCTCTCAGATAGGAAATCCTTTTCACAAGCTTTTAATGAAACAGAGGAAAAGGCAGGCTAGCTAGTTCAGGAATGAGTGGAAGTGGAGTGAGGAGGACACTCCGTACTAACGGAATCGGAATCGGAAACCTTTTTAAATTCGGGGTCAGGCCCATCCTAAAAATCTGAAGCGACGCTTATCCATAATCGTACCTTGTTCACCCAACTACCGAGAACGACGTTAGCTTCGGCTTTATCCGCTCCCTGCTTTTCTTAAGCAGTCGCGGGTCCTCTTTCTTCCGCTGGACTCCCCTGTTTCGGTGCCCTGGTCCTCGGGCAAAACCCGGAGCGTAGGATCATCAGAGCAGAAGCAAATCTTGCCACTATCCGGGGTGAGTTTTTTCGCAATCCAGATTTTCCAATCGCTTCCCGAGGGGAGGTTTCCTTCTTTTTAGACCCCCCTTCTCGTGGGGTCCTGAAAGCCAAGTAGGAAAGCAGCAGGCCGTATGTCAACAAGTAAAGGCTGCTCCATCGTTGTTCTGTCCTGGGCGGTTAATATCGTCTTCCATTTAACATAACTTGGGTGGGGAAATCTCCAAGTCAGCCGAAGGGTTCTCTTCGCAGCCCGAGGAATGTTGCTTTTATTTGGAGAACCTGCATTTGAGACAGAAGTGATATTTTGATTTTGATTTTTCTATGCACTTCCACTTTTCCTCCCAAAACACACGGTCGTGGATATATAGTCCCTCCCTCTCCCCTTTTGTTTTCCCGACAACACGGAGGAGATCGGTGGGGAGGCGATTTCAAGTCACCTGCGAAGATTGGTCACTGACTGGCATTTGAATTTCGTCTTCCCCAGTCCTCGCTCAACTCCCCTCCGCCCCCAGTGTAACTCCTTGTCTACCACAACGCATCACCTGAAAGAGGCGAGCGGGGTAACTCCCCGTTGTGATTACTCGTGTACTACCGTATTACCCGAGCAGAACCCAAGCGTTCTTTTAAGTGCATTCGTTTTATTTTCGGCCACGAGGGGGCATCGCGAGGCCACGAGTACATGTGAAACAGACGGAAGTCGGGAAACAAACAGGATCCGCAAGCAATTGCTAAGGAGGCGGATTGCTTTAGCTGGGCGTCGTGAGTCGGTCGTTGAAGAACGCTGGCCCTGGAGAGTACATGTTAAAAATATCAATAGCACTTAGACTTATATACCGCTTCATAGTGCTTTTTACAGGCCTTTCTAAGCTGTTCATGAAGTCGACTTTCTGAGCCCGAGAATTATAGTTAATAAACGAAAGGTATTGCATACCTGTTCAGAAGGGAGTTGCTGCAGGAGGATTTGAAAAAGAAGACGAAAAAAGTGGACTGAAATTAGGCGCTGCTCTTTTTGTTTCTTCTCTGCCTCTCTTTCCAATCTCTGAAATTAACTCAGGAGAAACGGAGAAGACAACCTGTACTGGCCCAAGAATTGGTGCAACACAAGAGGAGATATCTTCTAGTTCTCCCCCACCCCATATTCCACAGAGAAGTTCCAGTGCCTTAACACAGGATTTGTTTCCACTGATGGGAGCAGACTAGTTTGTGGATACAACATAAACTGTGTGACATATTCTGTCCTTTCTTAAGACATATTTTGGATCTCTCAAGGCTCTGCCTACCGTCTGCTTACTGCTCAAACACATTCTGCAGTTGAATTATATCTTGTCTTTTAATGTACACTGAGAGCATATGCACCAAAGACAAATTCCTTGTGTGTCCAATCACACTTGGGCAATAAAGAATTCTATTCTAGTCTATCACAGAGCACCAACCATCCATGGACACACAGGAAAGCCCATTTAAGCTATCAGTCGCTTTATTTAAGCTGGAGTCTTTGCCACCACTGTTGATATTACCATGCTGTTAAAAAAAAACCCAGCATTTTTGGAGCTGGAATAACACTTGGGAGCAATTCGAGATTGAAGAGACAATTAGTGGTGGTAGGAAACCTGCACTTGCTTGAAACACAAATTTCAGGGTGCCTAGTAGTAAGTGGGAAGGCCAGCCTAATTATACAGACATCGTTCATCTTTTCATTCTATATTCTCACCTGTTGTTGCTGATATTTATTAGAAAGTGGGAGGGGGGAGAGGATGGGTGAGTTTAAAACAGTGCAGTAAAGGGACAAAAGAGATCTGAAGAGAGGCTTCCCTGAATTCTGTAGCTAACCTGTCTCCACTGGATATCCACACTTGCATTTCTGGTTTTATGCTATGTGATTTCCTGAGGCATAGACATAAAATCAACTTGAAACCACTTCTACTAGTTTGTTGTGTAAAACTTGGACCACTTCAGCTCATAAATGTGCCACTAGAAGAATGTCCTGTATTGTGAGGAGACACCCAAGCAAATTATTCCACCTACAACTTTTGAAGGAAGGCTCCTAATGTCTCTCTTTTTATCGATTGGAACAGAGGTCCTCCAAACTTGGCAACTTCAAGACTTGCGGACTTCAACTCCCAGAATTCTCCAGCCACCTATTCTGGGAGTTGAAGTCCGCAAGTCTTAAAGTTGCCAAGTTTGAAGAGCTCTGCATTAGACTAATAAACGGGATGCATCTCTGCTAAGGGACATGAACGGGACGGCGCTACTCTGAACCTTGGGCGATCCAATAAATAAATAAATAAATAAATAAATAAATAAATAAATAATAAACAAACAAACAAACAAACAAACAAACCCTCTCTTGGAGAAACGGTGCATGAACTTCAGTTACTTTCCACCAGCACCGAGTGAAAAGGGCTAAGCTCAACCGACGCTCGCGTACATGGGCCACAGCAGGAAGCGTCTGCTGCTTCCTCTTTTCCTCGGGACAAAAGCGAGGGCGGTGGTGGAGTTGACGGGGCGCTGAGATCAGCAACTTATCGGCTGTAACTAGGGAGCGATCCAAGGGATCAGCTGATCGGTGGAAGGCCGGAAGTGAGCACGTGATTAGCTGCCCTTGTGCCAGGGAAGCGAGCGACTTGCAGGCTTTCGGTTGCGGCTGATGCAGCGCTGGTTGCAGCTTAATGTCTGATAGCGTAAGTGTCCCGATCTGTCTTGAAGTTTGGATGGCGGTCGGGATGGAGAATAGTCTTTTTCTCTCTCTTTTGTCTGATCAAAGATTGCATTGTATGAAAATGAACAGAAAAACGAATCATTGTTCCGGAGTACTTACTGATTACGGTTACAGTTATAGATTTGAATTAATTTAGGCCGTTTGTGCCATCAATGAAATATGTTTTCATTAAATGATAAATACCGAATTTACACATTTCCTCCAATGTCTTGATGCATCCAGAATAAGGCTTCTTTGGAAACGCGGAAGTTGGCTTACAGCAGCCACGGGCAAAAGGAAGGGTGGTGGGAAGAAGGGAGGACGGTTTCCTGGGAAATTCGTGGCCACAACGATAGATTTGACAACAGTTTGCAAAAAAAAAATCTATTGTCTTCCTTCATGATTTTTTAAACTTTCAGGTTAGCCCAGTGGTGAAATTCAATTTTTTACTACCGGTTCTGTGGGCATGGCTTGGTGGGTGTGGCAGGGGAAGGATACTGCAAAATCTCCATTCCCATCCCACTCTGGGGCCAGTCAGAAGTGGTATTTGCCGGTTCTCCAAAGTACTCAAAATTTCCGCTACCAGTTCTCCAGAACCTGCTGAATTTCAGCCTTGGGTTAGCCCATCTAATGGTTTCCCATCCAGATACTAACCAGGTCCAGCTGGGCCAGGTGTTGCAAGTCTGTTTCATCCCAAACAAGAACATTGTGTGTAATGCATCTTATCTGCACATCCCAGAAAGGTTTCAATTATTCATATGAAGCTACTTAACGCTGAGCACATAAGATTTATCTTAGTGAAAACTATCACATGATTGAAAGAAGTTCTCCAGAGGCCTTGCAAAAGACTTCCTCTGGCTGTGGTATCTGAGATTCTTTCATGGCAGATGTCAGATAGTGAACCTGGGAATTGCTACATGCTAATTACCCTGCCATAAGCCAACTTTCCTGACTTGAAAGTGCTGGGCTGTGTCATTTCATGAAGTCCACAGAGATGTAGAGCACTTAATTTAGTGAGCCTGTGGATTCAGCATCTTCTTTATGAGTGTAGTGTCATAGATGCTAGTTAGGAATGCTCTGTAATTTTGCTTCCATCACTGTGTGTGCTTCAGGATCCTGCTCTAACAGAAGCATGAGTCCCAGAATGCAACACTGGGAACTTGTGTGTGCGTGTGTTGTGGTGTGAAACAGGGAAGGGTAAGTGGGATCCAGAGTCAGTTTCATTTTCAATTGTTGTCATACAAGTTTGCTGAATTCCTCCTGCAAATTGGGTGGGTCATTCTCAGATACTTAAGTCCCAAATAAGAGCGATAAAAGACCATGTGGATTATATATAAGATCTCCAAAGAATAGAGCATTGCACTGATGGCAACTAGTGGCATTATAGTATGAAATGGAACAGTACCGGTTGAAGCACTGTTTTACAAAGTAAATTGAGGCAGAGCTGGCATAGGATGGTTGGTAGATGGATGTGAGCTTCTACCAGGGCTGTAGTTTATTGTTTGAAAAGATTGTTTTATTGTATTGTGTTTGCATTTGGTTTGCTGCCCAGAGTTATTTTGGATAAGCAGCTATATAAATTTCTTTAACGACTAAATGTATACCAACAGTGCTCTTAAAATCAGTGATAAAATTTAAAATAATATGCAGGAGAGAGTCAATTTGGTGCAGTGGTTAAAGCACCAGGCTAGAAACCAGAGGTTCTAAGTTCTAATCCTACCTTAGGCACGAAACCAACTGGATGACTTTGGGCCAGTTATTGTCTCTTAGAAAAGATCCTAGAATGGCAATGGCAACATATTTCCAAAAATCTTGCCTGCAAGAAAATTTCAGGCACTAATCCAGGCAGTTACCAAGATCAAAATTCACTCAAAGGAAAGAAAAAAAGGGCAAGGACTTAATGACAACTTATAAAATTTTAGTTTGGTGATATGAATGTTTTGATTGTGTAAGGTATTCCGTTCAGTGGTGGGATTCAGCCAGTTCGCACCACTTCGGGAGAATCGGTTGTTAACTTTCTGAGCAATTTGATGAACTGGTTGTTGGAAGAATTCATTAGGGCAGAGAACCAGTTGTTAAATTATTTGAATCCCATCACTGGTTCCATTGTTCAGAAGATGATAACAATAGATTCCAGGTTCAAGGCAAAAAAGGTAACTATGTAATTGAAGATTTCAACATTTCACTATTGTATATAAGAAATAAAAAAGGGTGCAGGTGGAACTGAAGGCTTATAAATATTTAACCTCATTAGATATAGGTGAAGAAGGAATTGGAGCAGAATGAAAACAGTAGAAAGTGATATTTCATTATGTTTTTGCCCCAGTCTGCCCATCTCTTTTGCAGTGGTCATCCCTCACATCCACGGTCATGAAATGTGTTATCTTCCTTCTTCTACTCCATGCCTTCTCCCTGGCTTTGGAGAATGGACTTATGAGAACACCCCCAATGGGGTGGCTTGCTTGGGAGCGCTTTCGTTGTAATATTGATTGCAAGGCAGATCCCCATAATTGTATCAGGTGAGTGGAAGAACCTTGGAAACGGTACAAAATCCAATCTTTTTCCAGATATGTTCCTTGGTTTCAAAATCCTGGGATTCAAGATGAGGGATGGCATGAAACGTAGAACATCTGAAGCTCCAGGAAGGCATCTGCCTCCCCTAAAAGTCCTCATGCTTCTCTGAATTTTGTTGCCAAACTGTAGTTTACCTTATTTTTCGGAGTATAAGACGGACCTTTTTCCCCTCAGAAAAGAGGCTGAAAATCTGGATGTGTCTTACACACTGAATACAGCATTTTTGGCCTCCCAAAACCCACCCCCTTCACCAAAATGGGCGTGCATAGACTTTAGGAGGCTTCCAGAGTGCTCCTGGAGGCTTCCAGAGTGCTCCTGGCCATTTTTTGCTTATTTTTACCCCCACCAGCACCAAACCCCAGGAGCACTCTACAAGCCTCCTAAAGGCTATTCATGCCAATTTTTTTGACAAAAAAATGGGCCTGTTTTCACGAAAAATGGGCCGGTTTTGGGAGGTTTGCAGAGTGCAAAAACTTTTTTTTTAATTTGCCTCTTCAAAATCTTGGTGCGTCTTATACTCTAGTGTGTCTTATACTCCGAAAAATATGGCAATTTTCTCATTGTGCAGTTGAGAAAAGAGTGCTAAATCGTTTTGCTATCTAAAAATATTAATGAAAATTAAAACATATGAGGAAATCACTAATTACCTTGTACCGCAGTATACAAACATGTAGTTGTTTGACAAGAACCAATAAAAGAGGCCAGCCTACAAGCTTTTAGTTTATTCTCATAGTGACATTGGTTGAATGAGGCATATTTTTAAGAAAACAGGAGGATCCTGTCCATAAGGAAGAGCATTGATGAAAACATAATATGGTAGGAATCTTAATTTTACTTCCAGATTATTGCAGCGAAATATTAAGTATGAAAGAGTGGTAGTGGGGATCTGACAGAGAAATGAACCTTTTTTATCTATTGTGGAGAATAAACTACTGCTTGACTCTGGCAGATTATGTCAGTGGAGTGTGAAGCCTGACATTGTCCGAATAGTAATTTTTATGGCTGATAGTTCCCAACGGTTATTCCTCATTGTCCACTTGGCTTGTTGTTCTTGTTTCCTTATAAACTGATTTTCCATTTGTGGGACAGTGAGACTCTCTTCATGGAAATGGCGGACCATCTGGCAATGGATGGTTGGAGGGAGCTGGGCTACGAGTACGTCAATATCGATGATTGCTGGATGGCAAAGAAGCGGGATATGACGGGACATCTGATTCCGGATCCTGAGAGGTTTCCCAGAGGGATCAAAGCCTTGGCAGATTATGTAAGTGAATATTTCTAAGGTGAGAGTGAGATCAAGTGATCCAGCTATGATTTTTTTAAAAAAAAAATCAAACGCTTAGACAACATTCCAGAGAAATTCCAGGGGAACTTTATGAATTCTCCAAAAGATCAAGGGCTTGATTCTTAATTGCTGTAGAAGATTTTTCAGCTCTGGCCAATTTACAGCCATAGACCTGGAATTGTACAGTAAGTTGAGCTGATAACTTTTGCTCAAAGTTACCCAGTGAGGAACATCCAGAGGGCCATGTTGTTGGGCAAGAAACTCTGCATCTAAACCACCAGATTATTCTGCCAATTCAAACTCTTATGTTTTCAAACATAGTCCTTGGCAACAGATATTTTTGAAAAGCTCATCAGTTTTCTATTGTGCCGTCCAGCTTGGTACCCTCCAGATATTCGGACCGTCAGTACTCCTAGCACATTTCCAGCATAGTGAATGACTGTGCTGAATAAGGATGAGAGGATTTAAAGCCAACATATCTGAAAAGGATTAGATTGGAAAAGAAAGGGTTGGCCGTTGAGTAAGAAGCAATAATGAAACATACCTTTTAATTTTTTTCTGTCTATCATCTTATGCAATGACTGGTAGAAGAATAATTTGAACTGGCCAATCAGTCAGCAGAAATGTTTCTATCCTTATAAAATGGGGAAAATGCTATCACACAATAAATATTGTTGTATGAATGTTCTATCTAGTTCACATTTGTATCTTTCCATTGGTGGAAACTTACAAATTTACATACTGCAAAAGAAGAGTTCATCCTTGGGGAGTTTGTTTGGGTAACTAGTTATTCATAGTTTTAACATCCTACTCATTAGGTAACTACTTTTCCAGTAACCAATTTCAATTTAAACCAAAATTGTTGAGATAATATGCAAATGATGAGAAAGAGGAGAAGCTGAACCTTTGAGGAAGTTATTTAAAAAAGACGCTCACCAATACCAACAATAACAATGTTTCTACTGTTTCCTCCATTGTATAGAATTTTCATGGGTCTTCTGTCTTGATCTCACAAGTCATGACATATTTTGCCAGGTTCATTCACGGGGTCTGAAACTTGGCATTTATGGTGATCTAGGCACCCATACTTGTGCAGGTTACCCGGGCACTACATTAAATTGTACTGAACAAGATGCTTTAACGTTTGCACAATGGGGAGTGGACATGCTGAAACTAGATGGTTGCTACTCATCATCAGATGAACAGGCCCAAGGTAAAGTTCATGGCTTTAGCATGCCTCTTTCTGCTTCTTTTGTCAGGGTACCAAAAGTTGCTAAAATATTTTAATTTAATTATATTACGCATTAACCAGCTAAAATAATTTGGTATAAATTCTGACTTTAACTCAAATGGATAATTGTTCTTGTTTTCTAAAGGTTATCCTAGAATGTCCAAGGCCCTGAATGCAACAGGTCATCCCATTGCCTATTCCTGCAGTTGGCCAGCCTATCAAGGGGGACTCCCACCTGCAGTGAGTTGTATTTCAGGAAGGATGGGGCTGACCTTAAAGCTTCTGTCCCTTGAACTTCTTCAGAATTTTAAATAAAGGTTTTGCATTACATTTTAACAATTTGGTGTTACCTGGGATCCATAAAAGCACTTACTTAATTTGCATGAGACACACTTCTTTAATCTTATATTGAGGTTTAGCATCAGTCCACCTAGATCTGTTGGCACAATGTTTTAATTGGCTGAAGCAGTAATTAATTATTAACAAGCTTATTACTACATGTAGTACTACATAATAATGTAATGCTATTGGATATTACATAGTTTGTTAATCATTAATGATACAGTGATACTGTAATTATGAGTGATAGTTATTCTCTTAACACAACCTTTGAGAAGTTCTATCCACTTTTCTTTGCTATGGTGACACAACTGTGCTGCTTTAGTTCAGGGTGTCAAACTCAGTTTCATTGAGGGCTGCATCAGGGCTGTGGTTAACCTCGGGGGCCCACTAGGTGTGGGCGACTTGGTGGGCATGGCCAATTGGGTGGGCATGGCCATCTTGATGCCATTCCCTAAACTGCTGGCATGTTTCCTCTTCGTATAGGGCAGACCAGGCTGAAGCCATGCTGGCCAGCTCTTTCCTCTTCACATTGGGTAGACCAGGACAGCCCCGCGGGCCGGATCTGACCACATTGTGGATCCAATCTGGCCCATGGGCCTTGAGTTTCACACTCCTGTTTTAGTTGGATAGCAAAGTAATTAAAACTAATTGTTTAACTTGGGTTTTCTTCTTTCCAATATATACAATGTTTCCCCCATATATTAAATACATCCAGAGTAGCCAAAATGATGTAAATTGATGATCATTTCCAAAAGATTAAATCAAGTTGACTAATTATTCTGTTTCATGCATTTTTTTTTGTTTTAGGTTAACTATACACTTTTAGCAAATATATGCAATCTCTGGAGAAACTTTGGTGACATACAAGACTCTTGGGATAGTGTCCTCTCCATTGTGGATTGGTTCTCAAAGAATCAGGATGTACTTCAGCCAGCAGCTGGCCCTGGCCATTGGAATGACCCTGACATGGTAATGTTGAGCTGAAGAGGATAATATGAAAGCTAAGTGGGTGAGAGAGGCTGTCTTTGGAATGCTAAAGCTAGAAAAAAGCTAATGAAGTTGACTGCTGGCAGGAATTTACATGTTCTTTCACCTTGTTTTCAACTCTTGCAGGTAATTTAAGTAGATAAACCATTTGTGTTATATTCTTACATTTGCTGCACATACTCATTATTTTTATCTCAGTGAGTATAACCTATACTAGAAATACCACAGAAAACCTGAATTCTATTAGTAAAATAATCCATACAAATGGGCATATATTGCTAATTTTTGCAAAAAATATGCTACATTGAAAGCATAAGTAGCTATATATAATATTGATTCAGATACCCTGCGGTCCTTTGAAAATATAGCTTGTTTTGCTTATGTATGGATTTTTGTTTTAGTTTTTAAAGCTTCGTTATCCCCTGCTACCCTCATTAATTTAATAATTTTTGCATTTAATGTTTAGATTAGAAAACTGACATCCCTAGGATGCAGCACTTAATACAGGTTGTCTTTGACTTGTGACCACTATTGAGCCAAAATTTCTGTTGCTAAATGAGATGTTTGTTAAATGAATTTTGCTCTGTTTTACCTTTCTTGCCACAGTTGTTAAGTGAATCATTGTAGTTGTTAAGTTAGTAACATGGTTGTTAAGTGAATCAGTCTTTCTCATTGACTTTGCTTGTCAGAAGGTCTCAAAAAGTGATCATATGACCCCAGGACACTGCAACTGTCATAAATAGGAGTTAGTTCCCAAGCATTTGAATTTTGATCATGTGACCATGGAGACGCCACAATGGTTGTAAGTGTGAAAAATGGTCATAACTCACTTTTTTCAGTGTTGTTGTAACTTTGAACGGTCACTAAATGAACTGTTGTAAATCAAGGACTACCTGTAGTTATGTCTGTTTGTCCAGTGGGATATTGCAATTAACTCAGCCTTGATATTATTTCCTAAACTTTCTTGTAGAAGAAAATTGGGGAAGAAAATTGAGGAATTAGGAACCTACATAGTTATTTATTTAGCATATGGTTAAATTAATAAAAATAATAATACTAATAACAAATAAAAAGTTACTTTTATTCAACAAGTTATCTTGGAATCAGTCCATATGCAGCTCTTGTTTTCTTTTGCTTTCATTCTTGACTTTATTATCCACCATTGGGTTAACCTCTTCTTTGTCCTGCAGCTAATCATTGGAAACTTTGGTCTGAGCCTTGAACAGTCCAAGTCCCAGATGGCCTTATGGACAATTATGGCTGCTCCTCTTTTCATGTCCACAGACCTCCGTGTCATTTCTGAAAGTGCCAAGGAGATTCTACAAAACAAACGGATGATTACAATTAACCAAGATCCCCTGGGAATTCAAGGACGTAGAATCCTTCAGGTAATGAAGACCAAGTGTCTGGAGAACCTTATGTGAATCCCTGGAACTGAAGAGTGTATATTCCTTCTTTTTGCTCCTCTTATGTGGGAAGCCTAGATTAGCCAAGGATATTTATTATTTATTACTGAATTTATTATTATTGAACATTATTTATTATTGAACATTCATGCTCCTCTCTTCTAAGGAGCTGATATTATCGTTCAGCAATCTGGCATACTCCAGATCCATTGTCATTCTTGTTTTCTTAATTTATCTGGAAGAAAGAAGGGTAGGAAGCCTGTGTGTATATGGTGTTCCCCATGGTGTTTTTGGCCCAAATTACAGCACTATGAATTGGTTTAGATTGAGTATGAGCTCCATAACTCATAACAATTGCAGTTGAAGAATTGTCTTTTCCTATATGACAACATCATCATTTCCTGTTTATGTCCTGGGAAAGATTTCCTTTAGAAGAATGTGCTTTTTCAATCTGATTTTATAGGAGAAATCTCAAATTGAAGTATTTCTGCGGCCCCTTTCCTACGCATCCAGTGCTCTGGTTTTCTTTAGTCGGAGAACTGATATGCCATATCGCTATACAACTTCCCTTGCACAGCTCAATTTTACAGCGAATGCTGTCTACGAAGTAAGTAAAAAACACCACCTGTATGTGGTCTTCCTCTCCATTACTGAAAACTTTTTATGGGAGAGGGGGATGACAAGCTGACAATCTCAAACACTACAGTGCTGCTTATATATATATTTTCCCCATGTTATTGAATTTTAATATTAAAAAAAACCCTTTAATAATCAGGTTATTTCCTGGAGTGATAAAACTAAACATAGCAAAACAAATCATAAAGCCAAAACTCCACCCCTCCCTCCAACACTACCATTCATTTGTGATGGAAGAGCAACAGGATTATTTACTATTTTAAGACTTTAGAATTCATGTTGGTTCAGCAATTAAGTTTTAGTATTTTTCATTGGGATAAATCATTGCTATGGAACAGCTACTAGAATATGAGAGTAGTTCCATAGGAGATGCACATATGATCATTTATCCATTTACTTGCCTTTGTTTTTGCTAGGCACAGGATGTCTACACCAATGAAATAATCAGTGACCTGAAGATTACTACCAACTTCACAGTGGTGATTAATCCTTCTGGAGTAGTCATGTGGTATCTGTACCCAACAATGAACCTGGAGCAGCCTTTCAACTTCATAAAGCAGCAAATTAAAGCAAAGAAATTCAGTCCCTTTAATCTGTGACAGCCAGTAGTTGAATAACTTCTTGGAAAGCTGTTAAGGATTCACCATTCCCTATTGGTACCCTTGTGGTACTTCAACAGAGGGACGGAAATGGTTTGTGTAGGATAGCAGTTTTACACAATATACAAATTGAGATCTACCTCTACACACAACGGAGATGCTATTAGTTCACTAGTATGTAATCCAATACTTCTAAGTAGACATAAATAAGAATATAGAGATTAGACTACTAATGATGGTCACATGCATTGAGATAATCAACCAGAAGCCGATTGTCCATTTATAAGTATAAGCATAAGAAAAAAAATCTTATGTTTTGTATAAGGAAATTCCTATAGGTCACTGAAATATATAAATTCTTGGATTCCAAAATTGAACTGGAATTGTCCTTTAATGTACAGAATTTCAAACTATAGCACTATAGGTATTTGCTTGTAATGATTTCAATTATGTCAGTAATTGAAATAATTACAAAAATTCTTTTTGTTAGGGTTCTAGCATTTCTTCTATAGTAGCTTCTCTGGCTGGCTTACTTAATTTTCCAGGATTTTTATAATTTTTATTCTTTTGTTATAAATAACTCTTTGGGGGCTGTTTTATCACCATATGTTCAGATGTTTATATTTTTAAATCAGGTTTTGAATAAAGATTATTGTTTCAGAAATGATTTGATTAAAAATGAATACAATTCCAAAGTGTCTGCTAATTCTGTGATTTATTTTTTCTTGTACTTTTTTCCTAGTCACATACTGTATCTTTGATGTAACTGAATCCCAGAATTGCCAGCCAAAATATAATCTATCACATCTGGAGATTACCAAAATAAGTTCGCTCAGTTTTATCCACCTCACTATTCAATAAGCTACTTTTAGTACTGTGATAGTATTTATCTAGAAACTACTATTTAGGTTATTTCTTTTATAGCAGAAAAACATGGACAGCATGCCATGCAAGAGTGTGTGTGTGTGTGTGTGTGTGTGTGTGTGTGTAGATTAAAAGGCAACACTGAGGTACTGATCATAGCAGCACAAGAACAGGCATTAAGCACTAGATCCATAGAAGCAAGGATTTACCACACTAGATAAGACTCGAGGTGCAAATTATGCAGAGACCTAAGATGTAAGATGCTGGCAGAAATAGCATATATTGAGTGACACAACGAGTAGCATTGTGTGCAAGAACATGTGCACAGTATATGGAAAAGATTGAAGTCCAAATGAGAGATCCTGCAGGAGGTCATGGAGAATAAGAGGACTAAGATCCTGTAGGACAGCAGTGCCCAACCTTTCTGGCACCAGGGACCAGTTTTGTGAAAGACAATTCTTCCACATGCGGGGTGGGGGCTTCACATGCAACCTAGATCCCATGTGTGTGTGCAGATGAAGCTTCTCTTGCTTGCCTGCTGCTTGGATAGCCCAGTTCCTAACAGGCCATGGACCAGTGGATGGTCGTCAAGAGAGGGAAAGTAGTTTCAACTGAGGTGAAACTCCCAGTGGGCTAAACAGAAGGCATTCAGGCCAGTTCAGGCACCTTGGTATCCCAGTCACATGAGAACCATGATGAGGAAAGGAAGACAGCAACATCAAAGTACCACCAAGGATAAGATAGATTCTGAACAGCCAGATCAATAGGTAAATCCATGCCGTCAATATGTATGCTCTGCTCTAATCATTTACTCTTCCAGTATAGTGAGCTGGCCAAAGGATATGGAAGCTGCCAGTGTGAATACCTTAAAGTTCCTCAAAATTTACAGAGGTTTCCACTCCAAGCCCATCATGCAGAAATTGTACACTAACCTGAAAGAGGGTGGGCAAAGTCTAGCAAGTGTCAAAACTGCTGTCCTGGATGAAACTCAGAGCATCCACAAATACATCAATGTTGTGGCCCAGCAGGAACTGTTGGAGCTGCCACCAGACTCCGACAGCGAGGGGCCCTATGAGTCAGCTCTGGAGGATGTGGAGGACCCTGGACAGGGTTCTGACTCCAAGCAGGGCACAGAGAGACTGATTGGCCACCAGCTGGCGCCCGAGCCTTGAACCAGTGGGGAGGAGACAAGGGAGAGTGATCTAGAAGCCAGCAGTGAGTTGTTCCTGGATGCACGCCATCGAAGAGCTACTAGGCGTCAGGAACAATTACGCAATTACAGGAGGTGATTGTACTCAGCTGGTGGTCACTAGGCTCCTCTCCAGACTATAAAATCTACTTGTGCACATGACCATCTTTGTAGAAGTCAACGCAGGAGTGAATGTCGGAGGACAGTACTGTGAGCTTGGCAGGCTGGATTGCTGCCAAGCCTTATCTGTGTTTATTGCTGCCTGAGTTTGTCTGAGTTGCTGCCAAGGATCTTATCTGTTTGTCATGCTTGGCTTTCAGCCACCGAGGTTTTGGTGTTTTGCTAATTAAAGTACATTCCAGTTAAGCTTGTCTTGGCATTCGTTACTGAACGGAGGAGGGGGTCAGAATACATCAGTAAGATGGCCCCCAAAGATGAACTGCTGAGAAAATGCTTAAGGCAGCAGTAGACCTGGGAAGGTGAAGCAGGAATGCCATGGCAAGACAAGGCCTTGTATGGAAAGTACCATCAACAGATATCTGAGATGGCAGTTTAATATTGTACGTTAGTCTTGACAAGAAACTAACTCTTGCCAAGGTTTAGGTCACAGCATCTATTTAACTTGATCTCTAAACATTAACTGGGACTTGAAAAGTTTATTTTTGCAGCCTATAAAACTCACATATTGCTGATAGCAAAATAGTACAAACATGATTGTACATTTTTTAAAATCTTGGGTGCTTTATTTTTTGTGCTCTATATTGTAATTCTACTTTGTAAGTTTCATTTAAAAAGTTTTATTTAGTCTGGGTCACTGACATGTAATACAGAATGTGATTTGAATATACTGTATGTACTGGTATGTAAGCAAAGTTTGAAGCAGGCAAGAGGAAACTACTTTTGAATTATTACCAAATAAATTAGTCATAAAGTCATCGGAGGTCAAGCTTAAGGAAGACCTTACTAGGCACACTATTCAAATAAATCTTGTTAAGGAGAGCTTTTCATACTTTAAAGAAAGGAACTATATCCCCCCACCCCCACACATCCATACCAACGCAGACACAAATATAAAGGTTTCAATATTTCTGTATTAAAGTGCAATTCAAAAATAATATAAACAGAGTTAACTATTTAGTTATGGAAAATAGTTATGCTTTTGTGTTCAGAATGAAGGTATTTGTTAGAAAAAGTTTATTTCATACTTTTTACTGAATAATAAACTCATTTAAAGGGAAAATAGATGAGTATCCATAACACCCCAGTATGTCTTGAGTTTTTTTTCTCTGTTAAGTAAAAGCCCTAACATCAAGGAAGAAAAAAGAGGTGACCTATATGCAAATTATATTCTCCACTACATTAGTGGAACAATAGTTCTTTTAAGAACACATATAAGAGGAATATACATATAAGTCATTATTAAATAACAGCTTAACATAACCCAGAATATTGGTTGCTTCTTCCTAGCTTGGACAAAAATACTATTACAGAACTCTTATCAAATATAGTTTCTTACTCATGTTTGGAGTTTTAATATTTTTCCACCTCATTATCTCTGGCCTAATGGTGTAGCTCAGCTAAATCTAGATAGAGGCCTAAACAAAGAGAAACTACTTTGTTATCTATGTCTGGCTTTACCAACATGCAGCAGTGTAAATTCCCATTTTCTGTAGCAGAAAAAAGTATTTTCCTTTTAGATGTAATATTTAGTATGGTATTAGCTGCTGCTAGTTAGAAATGAACTGATCAAAAATTGAGTCCTGTCCTTAGAATAACCAATATGTTTTTTTTCTGGATCAGGTGTTATACTGTTTGCTAAATTACATTTTATTTTAGTCCTCTCAGTTATAAAGCCAATCTTTGGTTCCAGTTCACATAAATGGCTTCAGTTCCACTTTCCTTTCTGCTGTATGGCTAGGGCAGATAATTTGAGTAAGACTCACTGCCCTACTCTTGCATCAGGCAGAAGATGTTTTAGAGACACATAAAGACGTTTTAGAGACATAAACCCTGCAGCCAAACTGAAAGCAGAAAAACCTGCTGTGCATTCCTTCAGATGTAGATAAAGTAAAACTATTTCCACCTGGCATCGTTCCGCAGGGACAAAGAACCAATATGGCAGAAAGTGAAATTTTTAAAGCATGGTTGGATTTGGCAAACCAGAAGGCAGCAACAGTTACTGAAAAGAAAGGAGTCGGTTAACTTTTTGGATCTCCTCCTTGTGATCCCTTCCTCTTTAGATATCAATTTCTAGGAATCAGTGGAAAGCTTTCTTCCTTTCTACTTTGCAGGAAAGGTCGAAGTCTCTGAAAAGTCCCTGTTATTCATTAATCTGCAAGGAGTGAAAATACCATGCAGATATTGATGGCATTAAAGATACAAAGATGCATGAAACCAAAATGCTCCTTCATGAATATCTGTGTCACATTAAAGTGTTTTGCTATAGAGCCTACCCTCAGGACAGAAAACATATAAAGTACTACTGTCACTGCTCTTGTATTGCCATGCTGAAAGTTTAACAGCAGGTGTAACATCATCCAATACTATGCATGCTACTGACACAGGATGGTCTAGAGATTAAAAAAAAACAAGAGGCAGCAGCAACGGCAAAATCTTCAGAGTCAAGAAACAAGAAAGTGGCGCTGAGGCTCCTGTTAGTTGTTCTTCTTTTCCTCAGGTGGTGCATAAGGAGGTGGTTGATCCTAAAATGAAAATTGGGCACATTTAATTAAATTGGCACATTACTATTAAATATTTCAGGATTTTTTCTGCCCTCTATTAAAATATCTCAGCGTTCTTAAAACTATTCAATATTGGATCACAGTGTGTAAGACAATTCAATGTAGTCTCAAAGTTTCTCAGTGTTACTATGTTTGTATAGTAGAAAGCAAAAATGCAGATGCTCTTGGTATAATGTTAACATTATATTCAGTGTAACTAGCTGCAAATTTTATTTAACTAAATGTCAGAACAGCAAAAAATTTAGAACTACAAAGCTAAAACTGCTCCTCATTGTGTTGCAGGATCTCCATTCTCACTCAGTGATTGTACCAAATATTACAACTCAGAACCAGTTAGTTCAGATCCAACCAAGTTAGCACATCAGAGAGTTAGTCTATGACCAAACTCATTACTCATTTCTCAGAATTTCCTCTCCCGATTTTCTTGGATAAAATAGTTCACCCCCAAAAATGTGGGCAATCATTACTCCCTCAGCCCCATCTTCTGCCATACACAATTCTAGAGAAAACCCTTACCATGGGCATGTAAACATTATGAGGATTAGCTGGGTTATAATATGCACTGGAAGTTGCCTCTGCTGCTTTATTGCCACCTACATCATTAATAAAAGAAAAAAAGGCAGGAAGAACTTTTAAAGCAAATGCAAACACTATTCACATTCACATAGGCTGCCTAGTGTCTTCTTATTATCTAGATAAAATTAAAGTACAGATTTGTAGCCTCTATAAGAAAGATTCTGGACAAGACATAGTAATCATTTTTTAGATATATTAACCATGTATATTTGCGTAGGCAAAAGAGAGAATATTCCACAATGATCAGAGAAGAAGATCAAGATCTATCAGCTCTCATATCTCAACAGTTAGCAGATCAAATAGAATATGTAATATCTAAAACAGAATCTGGTCACATTTTTGCATGCAAAGGGCACAGGCTCTCTCCTTTTATTAATTTTTAGGTAGCAAATGTCCATAAGTGGAATGGCACTGATGATATAGGAAGGGATGGAGACAGAATTTCTGACCTCGGCTTTTGGGTAGGAGGGAGTTGGGATGGGTGGATAACCAAAGTAAGGAATACTAAACTTACCAGAGTCTTAATACAAAATTTCAGTAACACAATCTTGCACAGTTTTTGAGTACAAAGATAAGGGCCTGGGGACTTATGTTTAAGAGAGGGGTGTTTCAAAGAACATTTACTTAATTCAAAGAAAACGACTTGGATAAGTCAGCATGACAATAATTGCTCTTTAAATAACTTAATTAAAACCCAGAAAATAAAACCTGGGAGCACAATGCAACTAACCCAGTTCTAAGCAGAAGCAATCCTAAATTCTTACCTGGCATCCCAGGTTCAGTCCAGGTCCTAGGAACTGTAGACCCTGGGTCAATGGGAGCTGAAGGTCCAGCACCAGAAGGGCCAGGATATGGGGGAGGAGGTGCCATGTACATAGAGTTCATCCCCGGAGGTGGTGGATACGCGCCTAAAGAAAAAAAATCTGTATTTGTACAAGCATATCACAAATATATTTTTGTTGGTGCAAGTTCACAGAATTTTTTTTTCTTACTTTGTACCTTCTTTAAAAACCAATCCGGAAGTATTTTCCAAATAACTTACACATTCATAGAGAGATGACTACTGTGCAATCGGTACTCTTGTGCAAATCCTACAATTATTCTCTTGGCTGTATAATATAATATACAATATATAGGACAGTAACAGAATTATTTGTGAGAAATGGATGTGTGGAATAGCACCTTAATTCTATCTTTATTACAGCAAATCCCATTTACTATGAATATGTTCAATCATTTTAAATATTACCCTTTCCCTAGTGGCAATTCTATAATGTTGCTATTCATATTTTTCAGATCCGGATAATTTTTAAAGTCATTTCATCTACATGCATAATTGTAAATTTTATAATGCTACATTTTATCAACATATTTAGACTTATATATTTATATGTTTAATTTTTTTAAAAAATGTTTTATAGGTTAAATTAAGACAAAAAAAGGAATATGAATCCCAAAACTTATCCTAGATCAGGGGTGTCAAACTTTCTTTGAGGGCTGCATCAGGGTTGTGTTTGACCTCAGGGCACCAGGGTGGGCGTGGCCAGGATGGGTGTGACCAGTCCGAAGTCTCTCCTGTCGGGAGTATCTGTCATGTACTCTCTGCCAGTAAAAATGGGCTCCCAAGCTCTGTTTTCGGCTGCCACAGCCTCCTCCAACCCTTTGTCAGTGAAAACGGAGCTTGGGAGTGCCACATGCGATGCTCCCAAACTCCGTTTTCACTGGCAGAGGGTTGCAGGTCATAGCAGCCAAAAACAGAGCTTGGGAGCCCGTTTTCACTGGCTGGTCCTTCACTGTTTCCAGGGCAGCCCCACAGGCCAGATCTAAATACCCCACAGGCCATATTTGGCCCCTGGGCCTTGGGTTTGACACCACTCTCCTAGGTAAACAAAAAGAGACAGTTTAATATTGAATAACAATATTTTATAAATTTGGTTGAAAATTTACCTGGAGGAGGTGCATATGGATATCCCATAGGCTGTGGGGCAACTCCATATCCATTCATTTGTGCAGGCATATAAACATAGGCGCCAGAAGCTGCCTGTGGCATGTAGCCTCCTGGTGGATGTCCATAAACATGAGGAAAAGGTGGTGCATACCCATAGGCAAACCTCGGAGGTGGTACTCCTCTAGAAGCTAAACATAGTATATTTAATAAGCCAAATTTAGCACATGAAATCTTGGTGTTTAAATAATTACGTTTTAAATCAACCAAAATAAGAGGGAATTTAAGCAAATGATCTGATTGGTTTAGCCATCACAATTGTTGTTGTTTTTTTGCAGGAAATGCCCTCTATGTGAAAATTGATAGTGAAATTAAGCAAACTACAGAAAGCATGCAGAATATAGCTTTGTTCTGTTTACTTGCCGTGGTCATTGGAACTGTCTGTATTTAATTCTAGGTAACAAAATGTGTTTGCAAGCATGCATGGAAGCAGAGGGCAGGCTGCACCAGTTTCCCTCTGGGTCATGTGCCTGAAGGAGAAAAGGGGCTTAGAACGGGATAGGCAGCATTCCAAGTGACTGCCCAATGCACATTTGCCATTGGGGAATATTTTCCCATAATGTTTTTCTTCTCAGCTGCCAACCTAATCCAAACCCATTTTTTGTATCCAGTTTTTACTTTTCTTGCTTCTTCCACCATATCAAATCTGGGCCCATTTTGTCTAGAGAAGTTATCTTGCTGATAGACAAGAGCCCAAGTCTCTTTAGGTAATTTTTTCTGCAACATTCTGTTTGGGTTGGAAAGAATGAAAAACATATAATGGAGGTGAGAATAGCAGCATTTAGCACTGACCATACATTAGGGTTTAAGAATGCCTGAAGAACTATCAGCAAGTACATCTGTCAAATATTATCATAAAAAACAGAAATCAGCTAGATTATCTGCCTGGAATGGGAAGAAATGAGAAGAAAGTCTTACCATCACTTGCAAGCTTGAACATCATTTGACCGAATTCTACAGCACCTCCACTGAAAAAACTCATTTTAAATGAAGCCTGACCTTCCCAGCCACCTAAAAAAAAGTTGCATTAACAGTCTTAAATTATGGCAGCTTCCCAAAAGGTTGTCAAGACAAGAGCAGGGATAAATTGAACATGATTTGATATCAATATCAGTTTACAAAGTAATTTAGAAATAATTTTAACAAATATTCCCATAATAGGTTATTCCCTATACCAGTTTTGAGAAATCATCTCATTTTTGCCAATTCTAGGTTCCTCAGCATGAAATCCAGAGATAAACCACCAACTTTCAATAGGTGTATTAAATGCTTAGTAAGATTTGCTTGCTCATGTTATTAAGAACCCTTTAAAATCAAATAAAAAGGACCAAAACCTCATTCTATATCAAAGTTCTGGAGAGGGTTGACGATGGCCCAATAACCCTAACTTCACAGTATATCCCATCTATCACGCACAGATTTCAATGAGAACATATTTGAAACTAAGAGCAATACTTAAATTGCTTTTTCCCCTTTTCATAACCAGCTAAAAATGCTCATTCATCACTTTCATCTAAACACACTTATATGTAAAAAGTTTATTTCTTCTTACAAGATCAGAAGTTGATAACTTCTTCCAAACTCTAATCAAATGTTTTCACTGAATTTAATCAGGGGCTGTGAAATTTAGCCAGACTCTATATCAGGAAAGCAGAATTTTCTATTTCCATATGCAAGCAAACATTTGCAAATAAATATAAATCTGATTTGAAAGAATTGTCTTTAAAATAAGTTTTCAAAATAAAATCCAATTTTACTTTTTCTTCCAAATCAAGTTAGAGTGAATTGTGAAGTTTCTCATAAGTATTCAATGAAGGATGGTAAACCTAATAGCTACCAAAAACCTTCATTATTGGTATATGTGTACAAAGAAGCATCGCTAGACATTTTGGTGAATGTATAGTTCTCAGCTACAAAAGAAATTTAAACCAAAACCTTTATGTTTGATTTCACATATGATTACTCCAAGAGCGTAATTTTTTTTTAAAAAATCCTCTCTGATGGATAACACATACCTCCTGGCTCTGCTTGTATTACTCCTTTGATATAATTGGCAGAAAAGACAGGTTGTTCTATAGAGCATCCCTTCACCAAGTGGAATGGCATCATGAAAGACATCATTGGGTCTTTGTTTTTTGACACAAAAATAACCTGCAAAACAAATTTATGCCTTCACTTTTTTTTTAAAAAAAAGCACAAGAAAGCCACACAGAAATGAAAACCTTGTAACATATAATTGCAATTTACATCAATATCAAATCATCAACTTAAGTTTTAAAATTGGACTATATTTTCTCATCCCAAAGCTAACCCATCCTAAAACACTTTTCTTAAATACAATCAATCAAGATAGATATTTTTAGAAGGCTGTTCAGCATGGTTTAGCTTTACGTCTTGTAACTTTTGATTCTTGGCTTGTTTAGGCCTTCATTAAAGAACTCAATAACTATGTATGGACCAACCAAAAGAAAAAGATAATATACAAAATATTTAAAGCCAAAACACAATCCTTTTAATCTATACACAAAAGCAAACATTTTAAATATTATTTTTAAAATAGTGACGGAGCTGTATTTATTTTTCTTTCTGAGCTGGAGGTAGTTCTAGAGACAGAAGGATTCTACGCTATGCAGAACTCATCTGTAGTGTTTGTCAACCTAATTGATCCTGACAGCAGGCCTGCAATCAAAACTTCATAGGCCATTCTTAAAGTCCACACAAGATGAGTGGAGTCAATCTTTTGAATAATATACTCTCAAATATTTAAAACACTAAATTTTCTGAAAATGAATTGTTAATGCAAATAGTATTGTAACAGTGTTACTGGCTTCAAAAGCTAAATCACTATAACTATTTTAGTGACTTCAAGTCTTTTAAAGACTTCCACATGGAAGGCATTAAGCAGTTCAATTTGGATTTTGATCAGAGCATGTAAATGACTAAAGCATGACTTGTTTTAGATAACCCTCTAAACTATGAGACACCCAAATCAGGAAAGAAAAAAAACCTAACCATTGGCTTCACTTCTGATGCCACAGCTAACTTCCAGTCTAGTAAAAACATCAAATTGAGAAGGATTTTGAGAAAATCTGTATTACTTTATGTATTGCTAAAATGTCATTTCAGAAACTGAATATTGTTTTAGAAGTTTAACTGAAGAAATTTTCCACTTCATTGTTTTACTTAGGACAGTTGGATTTCACTCAGAACTTACCCGATAAGGAGTCAGAAAAACCATTCCTTTCTTAGTGCCTTTGAACATCTCTGGACTGCCAGTTATCTCAGAGAATGTCAGCTCCACATCTTTACAGTGCTTGAGAATACTTCAAGGAGATACAATATAGAAGTATTAGTATCTTTAATAAGGTTTATTAAAAATGACAATACAGATGAAGAATCAACTTAGTAAAAAGTATTTACTAAGCTCAGTCCAGAAAATGTAGCTCTGTTCATCTTTGTATAAACCTCTGTACAAATAACACCACTAGTGAGAGTATATGATCCCCAGAATAGATAACACCAATATCTATTATTATTATTATACAATTGTATCACAGCGGCCAGTTGTTTCGCCGGATTTGGCATTGGTTACTAGTCGGGTCCCACCCAGGGGCCTAGGACGTCGTAACGTATTTTCGTAATATGCGTGCAGATCCAAGCAGTGCGGCTTTTTGCATTTGACTGATGGTGATTTTGTCAATTTTTAACTGTTTTAAATGTAATTCCAGTGCTTTTGGAATAGCACCCAGTGTGCCAATTACCACTGGAATTACCACTGCTGGTTTGTGCCATAGTCGTTGAATTTCGATTTTTAAGTCCTGGTATCTTGCGATTTTTTCATGTTCCTTCTCGGCGACCCTGCTATCACCTGGTATTGCGATGTCTATGATTGTGACCTTATTTTTCTCAACCAGTATGATGTCTGGTGTATTATGCGCCAGTATTTTGTCGGTTTGTATACGGAAATCCCACAAGATCTTGACCATCTGATTTTCGGTGACTTTTTCAGGCTGATGTTCCCACCAGTTTGTTGCTGTTTTGATATTATAATTTTTGCACAAATTCCAATGGATCATTTGTGCTACTGAATTGTGCCGCAATTTATAATCAGTCTGCGAGATTTTTTTACAGCAGCTGAGTATGTGATCAACAGTTTCATCAGCTATTATTATTATTATTATTATTATTATTATTATTATTATTATTATTATTATACAATTGTATCACAGCGGACAGTTGTTTCGCCGGATTTGGCATTGGTTACTAGTCGGGCCCCACCCAGGGGCCTAGGACGTCGTTATTATTATTATTATTATTATTATTATTATTATTATTAGTAGTAGTAGTAGTAGTAGTAGTAGTAGTAGTAGTAGTAGTAGTATCACAGCGGCCAGTATTTCGCGATTTTTTCATATTCCTTCTCGTCGACCCTGCTGTCACCTGTTATTGCGATGTCTATGATTGTAAACTTATTTTTCTCAACCAGTGTGATGTCTGGTGTATTATGCACCAGTATTTTGTCTGTTTGTATACGAAAATCCCATAAGATCTTGACCATCTGATTTTCGGTGACTTTTTCAGGCTTATGTTCCCACCAGTTTGTTGTTGTTTTAATATTATAATTTTTGCACAAATTCCAATGGATCATTTGTGCTACTGAATTGTGCCACAGTCTGCATGATTTTTTTACAGCAGCTGAGTATGTGATCAACAGTTTCATCAGCTTCTTTGCAAAGTTTGCATTTAGCATCATCAGAAGATTTTTCGATTTTGGCCTTAATTGCATTTTTGTGGATAGCTTGTTCTTGCATAGCCAGGATTAGTGACTCTGTTTCTTTCTTTAGTGTACCTGCTGTTAACCATAACCAAGTTTTTTCACTGTCCACTTTATCTTTTATTTTTTCCAGAAATTGGCCATCCAATGCTTTGTTCTGCCAACTCTCCATTCTTGAGTTTATCTCATCTTTGTGAATAGTTAACTATTAGGAGATGGTCCAAACTATTTTGACTGTGAGGAGGTGAGTTTTCCTTCTCTGTGCATAAAACGCTATGGTTATTTCTATGATAACTAGATCTAGCCACCAAAGTCAGCCAAAATGTGGAATGAATTCAACCAATTGTGACTGATTTGTTATGTTTCAACAAGCACTGAATTAGTTTGAAAACTTATAGCTTTAATCTTCTGCAGTTATTTCAGAGCAAGGCTTGTTGAGCACCAAGCAGACTTGCATATAATCTTATTATAATGAAACACAACTATCTATTCTCATTTCAATAGCTGATAAGGCAAGCCATTATTCTCCCAGCACCCCACTAAATGTGTCAAATATTTATGAATATTAAGGATGAGTGTGTGAACAGATTTTCTTTCTTTTTTTATTCTGATGAATTATGATAAATTACTTGATATAATTGCTTATAAGCAGCCTCTGTCATCTAAACCAGGGGACTCTGGTTTATTGAAGACCTCTAGATGTAAACATCAGAAATGGTATCTGGAGCACCATTGGGGGAAGATTAACAGTGAATCTCACTGAAAATAGGTAAGGATATTTGTTCAGATCTATTAAATGAAAACAAGAGTGGCATAATATCAGACTTTCTTTGGCCTTGCTGTTGATAAATTACAGCCCAGTAGCATTGTATAGGTAGCGTGTTCAGTTTTGAGCAAAGGTGGGCAGGAAGACTTGTAATCAGTCTTTCTGCACTACATT
The DNA here is from genome assembly GCF_051295495.1 of Thamnophis sirtalis. Classification (NCBI taxonomy): domain Eukaryota; kingdom Metazoa; phylum Chordata; class Lepidosauria; order Squamata; family Natricidae; genus Thamnophis; species Thamnophis sirtalis. The sequence goes on along the minus strand of NW_028261389.1, from coordinate 32,370,122 downwards.
TTGCAAATGAAGTCATTCATAGTCATATAACTTTTGATTCGTCACAGTAGGTGTAAAGTGGTAATTGGATCAATGTCTTTTACTATTATTTGTGGCTGATGAATCCAGATAGCAGTAAGTGTCTCATTTGGGGAATAAGTGATGCTCCGGCCTCATTCCCTGGTCCCAATGATAGTGGATAACTATTGTTGTCACCAAGCTCCTCTTCTTGATGAAATATTTATTTATTTATTCAATTTCTATAGCCATCCAACTCAACCAAGTGACTCTTGAGAGGCTTTCTTTTGGGGAAGAAAGTGGGTGTCAGAGCATCTAGTAAAAATGCATAACCTGACACCCTTTCGGTCAGAAATCTAGAAAAAGCACTAGATGGAAACAGTTTTCATGTTTGGTGAATAACCTATGAAGGGACCTGGATGGAGAGAACAGATGCCACATGGACCATTCAGCAACATTCAATACAATGTTAATCACAGTATTGTTCTGGACCACCTGCCCAGTTTGGAGTTGAGGGCACTGTTTTACAATAGTTCTGCTCCTTTCAAAGTAATTCCAGTGGTGATGATGGGTCAGGTTGGCCCAATGGGTGGTCCTTTGTGCGATATCTTGGGGTTTGGTCTTCTCTCCCTAACATGAAACTGCTAAAAGAAGGTATCTTATCTGTTTGGAGAAAAGTATCATCAGTATGCTGATGAGCTGATCCCTAGTTATACATTTTCATCTTGGGCAGGACCGACCTGAAGTTCCTGACTCTGAAGGCTATTAGTCTGGATAACACAGAATAGACTCGCAGTGTTTTTCAACCTTGGCAACTTGAAGATGTCTGGACTTCAACTCCCAGAATTCCCCAGCCAGCATTCGCTGGCTGGGGAATTCTGGGAGTTGAAGTCCAGACATCTTCAAGTTGCCAAGGTTGAAAAACACTGGAATAGAGTGAAGTTCAACAGGAAAGGGGTACAATTCTGTTCTGGTTTTAACTCTAGACAGAATAGCATTCCTCTTAAACAAAAGTTCTACAACTTGGAGTTCTTCCAGGCTTCATGGCTTACAGCTGGAGGGACAGGTGGAGGCCATGGCTAAAGGAGCCTTTACCCTAGTTTGGATGATGTGTCTAGTAGTGCCTACTCAGCCCTACATAGAATTGGAAACACTAGTGATAGCAACTCATGCACTTAACTCTATTAGACTACCACTACATGATGTCCAAAAAGCTGCCTTTTAAAATCCTCAGAAAATGCAATATATAAATTGGGAAAGATACCCAAACTCTGAATATCTTCATCAAAAACCCAAACATTTTTTTACTTAGGATTTTTTAAAAAAAAGATAGTGACTGCTCAAGAATGTTGACAAGTCCAAGCTTTTTAATTTAGCATTCCAGTGATCATGTGGAAATCACATGATTCTGGTTTAACTCATACCGGCTTTACTTTCAGGCCTACTGACAGTATTGCAGCTCTGCTGTACTATCTTTTTGTGCTGCTTTCTTCAATAATTGCTTGTCTTATTTCAAAGTAAACCAAAAGGAAGAATGATGAGTCAAACATGTAAATTATTTGCCCTCATTTGTTTAATAATTATGACAGTCAAATTATTCGTCTCGTCAAAGTATTAGTTGAGCAGTACTATCTTAACAAATAAATTATTAATGTTTTCACGTGAAGCCAATTACTGCAGTCATGTTTCCTTTTAGGTAATGAGCCTGCGGGAAAAGTAACACAGGAATTTATCTCGGGCCACACTTTATTTCCTTTTCCCTATCGGTTTGTACTTCTCTAGGCTGTGATGGAAAGAGAACTTGTACTCAGTAATGCAGCCTCTTTAACTCTCTACCCTCCACGAAAATTGTTCTCCGGATACACTCATTATTCCTAACCTAAGCGGAGGAAGGCGGGATTAAATTTCGACCTTAATGAAGCCTAACCTGGGAAGGAAAATGTGTGTCACAACTACGGCTCACGTCATAAAACAACCAGACTACTGTACGCACGGGCCGGAAGTGGAGCTAAAGGCCGCGTAGACTGTCGAAACAGAACAGAACAAAACAAGCTATTACTATCACCGCCCTCCCCCCCCACCCGAGTCCCGGGATGGCAAGACTGTAGAGAAGGGGGGCGGGGGCGGCGAAAGGTTAACACTTCTACGGCCTCTTGGGCAGAAGTCACAATCCTCCTGCGGGTGATGGGAAAAACTCTCGAGCCCAGGCGCCCCCCTCGAGGCCGAGGAAACCAGGCGGCTCCCCAGGGGGAAAGGTGGCTGGGCTTAGAGGCGTCCGTCACACCGTGCGGGTAGAAACGCTCTGCCTGTGTTTCGCGATCCACGAGGATACCCAATAACCCCCCACCCCAACTCTTCCCCCTGCCGCCCCTTGCCAGCCAAGTCCATCTTGGTCTCCGGTTACCTTTCCCCGTGGGGCGGGACAACCCCGCCACCGGGCAAGTGGTTCCTGTTCAGCGCCATGTTCCCGGCCAATGGCACCGACCGAGGCAGTTCGTCTCTTTCGTCCCTTGCCAAATACGGCAGAGCCGCCCCGTAGCGGCCGTGATCTCTCGGCGCGCAGGCCTGCCTCTCGGTGGAGTGGAGGCGTGGCGCCCGGTCGGCTGTGGGGGAGCCTGTCCCGCGGACGCCTCCTGGTCACTTGGAAAGACTGCAAAAGGCGCCCTGGTGCTTACTACGGCCCTACTTTGTAATCGGCTAAATAATTGATTCTGGAAGGAGGAGAAGGAAGATCAGTTGAGCACATAAGCAATGCAATTAGCCTTGATGGATGAAAAAAAACGTCCATAGCTAGGTAGTACCTTTCTTGGGATTAACCCAGTGGTTCCCAACCTGGGGCAATTTGATTTTTAATGGGGGCAATTTATCCTTGTTTAAACCAAGTTAATTGCCTTTTTGGCTTCCTCCGACTTGAGTAGGTAGAGTTCACTTTTTGAGTAAAGTAAGAATTATATGTGGGGGGCGGACAATCAGGATTTGAGAGGTGCTTAGGTGGGGCACTGCCAAAAAAAGGTTGGGAACCATTGGATTAACCTAAATACCAGTCATATGTTTATTAGCTATGTAAATATGACATTTCCCTGCATTCCCTCCAACCACTCTGGAAAATAATTTGATTAGAAGGCAGCTACCGGCACAAATATTATATAATGGAAGGCTGGTTGAAATCAGCAGTCCCTTTCTACATCTGTAGATGGCTGAAAAATGTATTTGGAGTGAGGGCTTCCCTCCCATCACAAAACATCTTGCTTCCTATCTTGCCCCTTTAAGAGCACAAGCAGATATTGTTTTGGTTGCATTTTTCTCCGAACTTGAACTTTGTAGATTTGTGGCGGTGCCTGGCAGTCCACTGTGGAAAGCCATAATCCAAACAGAATATGGTAAAACAGACCCCAGGCTGGCATAGGATTGAGACAAGATTGTATGTTCTTACATTGTTTATATACTGAATACATATTGAGGGAGGCTGAATTGGAAGAAGATAATGTGAACTTTTAAATTGGAGGAAGCAAAAATGGTCTTTGAAGAAACAGGTTAGAAAGATTTTTAATGCTTTTCAACTTTACCGTTGAAGAAGACTCCTCTAAGTATAGCAGGGATAGCCAGAAAACAAACAAGTGGATCATAATCCAAATAACAAGGCTCAAATTATCATCTAGATCTAGTATGCTAAAACCAGGCCCCTTGAGAAGTTCATAATACTGGGAAAGGTGGAAAGAAAAATCTGTCTCAGGTTGCAGTTTATAGAATTTGGAATTATGTAATTAATGTAATTATGTAACCTGCCTGCTGTATTAGATACTGAGGGGCAATTTTTTTCCTGTTTGCTTTATTTTTACATATGTAATACTTAAAACAGATGCACAGTGATATTCAAATTTTAAAATATGCTTCACTTATGCTTACTTTTTCCTCAAATTAACACCTAGTCTGAAAATACCAAGAATACCAAGATTAGGGTATACAATTCTAATCTTAGCCCTTTGATATTGCACAGGTTTTAACAGCAGTCAGTTTCCAGTAAAATTTCCCTGTCTTTTGAGAATTGCCTAGTTTTGGTTCTGCATTTTGGACTGTTCCTAGAGTGAATGATTATAGGTTTCTGTTCTACATATTTCTGTGGCATAAGTTTCTCCAAAACTGTGTGATAGAAGTACTGTAATACCTATATTGCTGTTTCTTATATTTCTGCAAAACCTTAACATTTCTATTTGGAATTAATATGAACACCAGTTTATCTAAACATAGGTTCATTCTATAATCATAGTTAAAATTAATTTGTATTCCAGTTAATGTATTTTAGGTTGTCCTTGACTTACAACCACAATTGAATCCAAAATTTTTGTTGCTAAGTGAGATAGCTGTAAAGTGAGTTTTGACCCATTTTATGACCTTTGTTGCTATAGTAATTAAGTGTATTACTGTAATTGCTAAGTTAGTAACATGGTTGTTAAGTGAATCTAGTTTCCCCATTGACTTTCCTTGTCAGAAGGTCACAAAGAGCATAGACCCTAGGACACTGCAAACATCATAAATACAAACCAGTTGCCAAGCATCTAATTTTTGATCAAATAACCATGGGGATGCTGCAGCAGTCATTAATGTGAAAAATTATCATTTTTTTAGTGCCATTGTAACAAAATGAATGGTTGCAGGTAGAAGATTACCTGTAACATTTATTTACACATCATTTATACACTCTCTTATTCTCTCTTATTCTCTCTACAAAATAAAAGAGTTGTCACTGTTTTCTCAATCGTAGCAAGATTGGCAATGTCTGGAATGTCCATTCCATAGAGATGGAGTAGTCATCCAAACATTTCCAGATCGCACACTTCTGGTGGGGTAACTCAGAACATTAGTTCCTGGATCAAATATACAGGGTGGTCAGATTCAGTTGGAAGGATGTGGTCATGAAGATATCTAGAAGTCAAACTACATAGGACTTATTCAATAAAACAGCACTTAAAATTGTTCTTGAAAACCTATATAATGTAAATGTTAAAATTGGTATATAAGTAACATACAAAACTAAATGTAAAAGTGTTCATGCAGTATTCAACATTTATATGAAGCCACTTGGGATGCTTTTTGGCAGATTTAGAACTAGATACAGATATGTTGACAATACCTAATGATAAGTCCCTTTTCTGCAAAGTCAGCATTGGATTCCTCCAGGCTTCTGCGTGTCTCCAGCTTATAAAGGACAGGATATGAGATAATAAGCTGAAACTGAATCAAGATGGAACTGTTACTGATTCTAAGGGATGGACCTCAAACCCGTAGAGCAAGCTACTAATAAATCACTCAAATTACATATTTTAATCAGACAATGGAACACAAAAATTAAGTTTACCAATATTTACATCATTGTGGTATGTACTTTTTTCAACAAGGTTGGATCAGTAACAAGAAAACTTCATTGTGATACTTTAATGAGCTAAATATATCAAAAGACTAGGCATTATTCAATCCCGTAATTGGTTTTTTTAATACAAACAACCCCCACCCACCCCAGTCCTAGTATAATATACTAATTCTCCACAAGTTAGCTTCTAAGACAGTCTACATTATCAAAATGTTTTAATTAGATTTTGGTATCCACAATGACAATGGAAGGTTTTCAGAGATTATAATAGGATATTTTCTTTCTCTATACCTGTATTCTCTTTATGGCTTGATTTATACAATACAGACCCATATGTAACATAAAAAAGGGGGAAACCACTATATTGCTATGAGGCATTTTATTTTCTAATATATTTGTGACAGTGGTCTGGTGATACTCAAGTAAGAGCTATTTCTGTAGTTTTGATGTCTTAGTAGGTATTTGAATTGGGGAAGTGAAACTGAAAAAAGGCAATTTTGTAATAGTGCATACATGGGCTACAGCAAATGGCCATGAATACCTGATGCTCCCACAACTGGCTCTAAAATGCAAAGATCTGTGTTGGGAGCAGGCAGATCTTTGGCTTTTCTCAGCAAAGTTAGTCTAGCTATAATGTAGATGAGAAATACTTTAAAAATAAATGGGCCTACACAATTCAGAATCAGGATGGAATTTTAGAGCTAATTTTATTGTTAAAAGGTAAAACGATAAACAAGAATATTCTACTACTCTTGGTAGTAAAGGAAACCAGAATTAGCCGGCAAAAATAGATCTTGTTAAAACTCAGTTTGAGATCCCCAAGACAAGTTATCAATAATGTCATACCCCAAATTCATTGCTCCTTTATACAGTCTAAGAAGATAAAACTTGAAATGGCTTAAGTTAGAGTGAAAATCAAAGTTTTTTCTCTTTGTACAACTCATCTGGAATATACCATACCTACACAGGAAAGTAACATCAGAGCTTTGTATATTTTGCTGCGTTCATTGCCAAGAACTAAACTGCGAAGAATGTGTTTATGATTATAACGTGCAGTGCAAGGCAGTGCAGTGGTTAGAGAGTGGGACTGGGATTTGAAAAATCCACAATTCAAGTTATCTTTTGAATAAGACAGTAACAGTGCAACTTTATACTTGTCACTTTTCATCAATCCCAATAGCCTAACAAATTTGATGTGTGTAAATAATGGTGGCTACTTGTACTGTATTAACATGAGCTCTTTAGAAAAGACAGATAAGAGTTGCTTAGGAACACTGGCCACCAAAACATTTTAATATATTTAAAAATATGTATATTTGACAGAGGCAATTTGAATCTTAATAGAAGAAAAGGGCACACAGGTGAATTTGTGTGAATAGAAAAATAGCCGATATGCATGAATTAAAGCACCATTGTTGAGGTTTATTCTCCCATAGTAGGCACAATAATGCTAATGCATGTTAAAGGGCAATAGAATTTCTTCAATTAGGTTTCTTATGCCAAAGAATTCTAAAAAAGAGCAGATAAAGAAGCAATATGCCCAAGGATGCTATGCTTTGTGTGGTCATTCTCATTTTATGCCTAGGAGAATCAGCACAATATGATAGATTTCTCTGATAACCTCTTCCATTGAACATCAAGTTTCTGAGTCTGTATCATTCCAATAACATAGCTTTATATTTCCACAATTATATTAGAATATATTAGTGTTCACACTTAAATATATTGAACTAAAGTGGGACTTACTTCTGAATAAATATCTATGCAATTTCTCTATTATTATTTGACAAAGGATACTATACTAAGACAATCCTTCTCATAAAATTATTTTCTGAATAACTATAGTAAAACATTTTTTCTCTTGCAGTCATTAATTTGTCATGGCTTTGACCATAGTTTTCAGAACATCATGCAATTATATCTTGCAATGTTATGGAAAGGTTGAAAATCACCCTTTCACAAAAACCTGCTCAGGATCAGACAATCATATTCATTTCAGCTAAGACTTAAGATACATTTAATTCAGAATATTCATAACCTACAAGCAAACTAGCCTTTCAATGGTTAAACTAAGCTAAAGAAGCAAGTAATTCTGCACAGAAATGAATGAAAGGCCTGCCTCCTTATCATGCAAATGTGTTTCACTGACTAGGCCTTTGTTATAAAACAAATCTTATGAAGAGTATCATTTATGCAAATTCATATAAATTCATAGTGTTATGGCAATGTGAAATAGAAAAATTGTCTACTTTAACTATTTGTCGGAACTAGAAGTGGGAGTTAGGAGTCTTTCTAGTATATAATAAAAGTATTAATCAATTTAATCCTTCAGTCTCCACTGCTGATGATTACACAGACATATCCAAGTTGTTTTCTAGGCAATAATTCAGAAGTCGTTTGCCTTTGCCTTCTTCCAGGGTATCCAGGAAAAAAGAACATCCATGGGAGTTTCTGTAAGTTTCCCATTCAAATATTAATTTATGTAATTATATATTAAATATCAACAGGGTCATAGTCTGCTTAGCTTTTTGGGACTAGCCAAGTTTCCTATGTGTAATACATTGTGGTATAAAGCAGCACTCAATAGATTTACTAAAAATGTATCAAGGATTCAATGATCTCTCTCTCCCTCCCCCCCCCCTTTCTCTCTCTCTCTCTCACACACACACAGACCTCATTTTTATGTTTGAGTGATTGCTTCAGTGAAATATTTGGGTTAATATTTCATATTAAGCCACAGTTTAACTAACTGTAAGTAATAAGTAATAATATGTTAGGATCCCACATACTGCAATATCACAAGCTATGTTACAGTCTAGAATGGCTATTGAAATAAATCCAAAATTATAGCAAACATTTTCTTATAAACAATTAGAATGGTCTCACAAGGTTTTATGGAGAGTCCAAACAACTACTTCTGTTAAGGCTTGGAATCTTGAAGGATTCCAAATCCACCTTTTTTTGTTTTCTTTTTTGACTTAATGGAAGAGGATTAAATTCCATTGGACTAACCCAGACTATGAAATTAAAAAAAATCTGAAAAGAAGGCATCGGCAAACCACTTCTATACTATTTTTTTGAAAAGAAAAATACATTACTCTTAACTCAGAGGAGACTTGACATTTATCTAAGCTAGGAACAAATAATCAAGGGACTTATTCTTTGATTAAGTTTGTTAATTTAAGTAGTTATTATATACAACATAGTTATGCTTACTCCAAAAAAAGCATGTATATTGTACTTTGTAGAACTCGATATGTGGCAGTTAATTTCTCCAGGTTGCTATAACCAAAAACCTATTTGGAAGGACTGAAAACATTCTATGGATGAATTTACAGACAACTTTTCTGTATTGTGATGATCTCTTCTGCCCCATTCGTGATCAGATTTTAATCATTTGTTAATTCAAGAAGAATTTTCAGTGGATTTTTGCTGTTGTGGCTCCAATTCAATAAAATATCCTTCCTAAGGAGATTTTTAATGCATGGAACTTTAGTTTTACTGATTAAACTTTGATTCTTAATTTAGTGTTTGGTGATTAAGAATTGTTTGAATTAAGCAATAAATTATATAACACGAGCTACAAATTTTATTCCATTTTTAATATTTCTGTGATATATTTTATGATAAGGAAAGGCCATAACTCCATAACAGAGCAGACACTCTTCATGTAAATTCTGGGTTCAATCCTTGTCTTCTTCAGGATTGGATGGGAAGAATTCCTGCTTCAACACCTAGGAAGCCACTGCTAAATAAGACAAATCATACAGAACTGGATGGGACAGTCATCAGATTCAGCTGAAAGCAGCTTCTTTTGTTCTCTCTATTGTTTAATGTTTTTGTTAGGTAATTTCCACTATGGAGAACTCCCTAGAAGGAACATTTGACCTTGATATGCACATTTAAAAATGAAAGAGGTCTATTCCCCCCCCCCAAAAAAAAGTGGGATTGCAATGGTGATATTTTGAGAGACAGCATGAAACAGCAAACACGGTGGCTCTGTATGTGGCAGTGAAATTCTGATCCTCACAAGTTACTTCTGTTTTCTGTGCAGTTCACAGAATTTGAACATATAAACTAGTTACCCGCTTTTGCTTAAAAAAGAGAACAAAGTAGAAATTCTAAGGATTAGATTACTTTGGCCAAATTCCATATTTGGAAATCAGCAGTACAATTTGCAGTTGAATGAAAGCTGACTGTCTCTAGGCAAACTTACAAGGATCCGAGTCAGAATTAAAATGCCATATTTTAGGATGAAAGATAAAATGCCTTAAATATTCTGTCTTAGTATGGAACAGCTACAGCATTTTTCCCATAGTCTGTGGGTTAGAGGGCAAAAAGGCACACTTGGAAATGTTGCATTGTTTCCTTTCCAGCTGCCTCAGACACCTAGAGGAATTGTTCCATTACTGTAATGTTAAAACTTCATTACGGTAGGTCTGACAATACCATGTGCCAGATTTTGGGGAGTGGACAGTATGTATGTATGAATCTATAATGGTGATTTAAGAAATATTGTGATACTGTTAAAAATGTTATTTCCCCTGTCCTAAGAAAACAATATTTCCAGATTAGCTTTTATTTCTCTATAATAGTTTGCCTTCTATGATAATGAGAAAGAAAGGTAAAAAACTTGACATTGTTATCTACACTTGCTTATTAATTCTAACTAAACACATTTACTTGGCAACTAATTCCTCCCACTGATTTCATTACACTTACTATTACAGAAGTGCCTGTAAGATCCCAACCTCAGTCTAACTTTAACATTTCTACATTGAGAAGTGAATTTATAACACAAACCATCAACCACAATGCAAAGTATCCAGACCTGGAAAGCTTGCATCCAAAGTATGTCTCTGTTTTCACCACACTGCTTGCAGCAAATTGATCTCATTTCCTACCAACCCTTGGAGGACCTTCACGTGCTCTCACAGTTTGCGTCACATCCAGGATTTTTCTACAGTTCCCACAATCAGGGTGCACAACTGAGTACTGGAAAACAATGGAAGACTAGAATTTCGTGTACAAAATTAATAAAAAATAATAATGATGGACAAAAATGCCAAATCCAGTCTAAACATCTGACTGATTGTGCAACCAACCATAACAAGATGAGGGCATATAGGGAAAGTGGGAAACCCATATCCATGTTCTTTCCCCCATGCACTCATGAAGGATATTCCATATGCTTCTAAGAGAGGCCTGAATTCAAATAAAAAGAATGAATAGAATGAAAGAAATAGTTAATATGCTTCTGAAACAACAGATAACAATATTGATCATTCACAAATTGCTTTCATGATTTTCTTCTGTCTCTACGGTCACTGGGGGGAGTCCTCCATTGTCATTCAGTCGTTTCGCCCTGTAAGTTTCATAGTGGATGTTGTGAGTGACTTCTTTTAGGTCTTGAAGGTGGGTCCTGAAGAACAAGTGAAAAAAAAGTGAAAGAAGACAAATTGTTACAACACAGAAATACAAGAGCACATACGTTCCTGTTCTGACCCCCTCCTCCATCCAGTAACGAATGCCAAGACAAGCTTAACTGGAATGTATTTTAATAGCAAGACACCAAAACCTCAGCGGCTGAAAGCCAAGCAGAACAAACAGATAAGGACCTTGGCAGCAACTCAGACAAACTCAGGCAGCAATAAACACAGATAAGGCTTGGCAGCAATCCAGCCTGCCAAGCTCCTAGTACTGTCCTCAGACATTCAATCCTGCGTTGACTTCTGCAAAGAGGGCCGTATGCACAAGTAACTTTTTATAGTCTGGAGGGGAGCCTAATGACCACCAGCTGAGTACAATCACCTCCTGTAATTGCATAATTGTTCCTGACCCTAGTAGCTCTTCGATGGCGTGCATCCAGGAACAACTCACTACTGGCCTCTGGCTCACTCTCCCTTGTCTCCTCCCCACTGGTCCTATGTAACCTTTTTTAGAATGTAACCACAACTGTAAGACATTATCACATTTTGTGGCAGAACATTTCTTAAGTGTCTATTATTTGAAGAAGTATTTTATTTGTTCTAAGTTATTTATCCTATACTGTACTCATGAAAAATCTAGCCAGCCTAATGAACTATAACCAATAGGGAGCAACTGAGAAAAAAGAAATATTTACACCTTCCCTTTTTATTACTTCATTTGTTCTCATTTTATGCAAGCTGGGAGGAGATAGCAAGTTCTTTGTTGGAAATATAGTCTCTGAGGTATGATAGGTCATTTTAACTATTTGAAATTACTAATGCTATAGTGTGGCAATAGCTTATTTAATTTTTTCAGTTTATTTCAGTAAATTATTCCAGTTGAATAGGCAATATATTTAACAATTATTCTCACCTAATGACAAAATCTCGTAGTAGAGCAAATTCACAATGGTTGAGATTTTCCACTGTAAATAAATGAAATTACAATTATCATAATTTAGACAAGAATACAGTAATAGAATCACAAAAACTAAATGGAAATCTTGAAGGCCAATCCTTGCCTGAAGCAGCACTAATGTAAGAGGATATCTTGCCATTCTTAGGTCTCACATTATCTGAATGGTAGTGGATTCCATAAAACATTTCACAAGAATTCCTTAGAAGGAATGGCAGAACCTGGGGGCAGAGTTAAGGAATCTTTTCAAACTAGAATTATTACATAGCCACAAGCAAACTAAATTTAACCTCCCCCCCCCCCCCAGTGCTATTGATTTTTACCTAACTCTAACCAGGTGCTGACTATTAGTTGATAAGATTCTTATGCATAGGTTTTTAGCAATATATCAGTAACCTTCTCAAGTGACCTGGTCTTTCACGCCTGTCAGGATTGGATCTAAAACAAAAATAGCCCTTCCTAGAAGACTAGGGGGAAAAATGCTTTTCCATGAACTTCTGTGTATAGAGGCCTATGCCCTCAGGTTTATCAAAAACGTTTTTCTGATGATTGGGAGAACCACCTGAATCATATGGACTGCTGTGCAAAAGTTCAAAAAATATTCAGAAAGCAAGTGAAAGCAATTGGAGCAGAGATTTGCGAGGATAAATTTGCGTTCACTTGCCTCTTACCACATTTTTTTCTCACTCATTCTTTTAACAACTCTTATTTATTAACAATTATTTTATGTCAATTCAGTTACATGGTTTTAAAAGATTTATAAACCATAACATGAACACAAAGCAAAATTTCACTAAGCCTAAAAGGTTAACATATCAGAAATTATAATCAACATTAATTCTCTAGTAAAATCATGGTGTCATACATCATCCAAACAAAAAAGTAATCTATTCAGGTACCAGTCCTCTTTTTGTGTCCTAATTCAGACTCAAAAGAATCACATTTTAAAAAGTTTCCCAAGTGTTAGAATTTATCATATATTATCCTTCCTAATGCTTAAAACGTTTAAAAGTTAATATCAAGCTTTTATTCATTAATTGAGATTCTCCTTGTATATTTAAAATTAAAAACTGATATTTTTCCTGCTTACCCCTCCTCCCCCGTTTTTTTTTACAGGAAATTCACCCTTGAAAATACTGCTGTATTTTCCTATTTCATGATTCAATATTTTGGGTAAGCATCCCTCAATGTATTCATCCAAATCATGACTATCTAATGAATACAGTTTAATAAGTTGTGGAAGATAGTGTACATGTTGTAGGTCATTGGTTTTTTGTGAAAAATCTTCACAAAAAATGCAACTGGTATCATTTGCAGACTGGCTGCTACCATTAGCATTTGCATTATAGTGACATCTAAATAAGAAATTACAGAACAATCATGCATGTACCTTCAATGACTCCCCAAGGTGTTTTTCTCCCTAAGACTCTTTTCCCATTCACTTGATATTCTTTGTCACTGCCCACCACAGCAAATGGCATACTTTCCTGCTGAAAATACACATAGAAATTAAGTTGCTTCTTTCCAGTATAACTAAGGATGATTTTATTATTTTTTTGTTTGTTTGTATCCCACCTTTATTATTTTTACAAATAACATATCCACCCTCCTATTTTCCTCACAAGAACAACCCTGGAGGTGTCTTGGGCCAAGAGAGAGTGTGACTGGCCCAAAATCACCCAGCTGGCTTTCATGACTAAGTCAAGATTTGGCTCTTTCCATTTCACCTTTGTATCACATGTATCTTTATAGCAGTGGTGGGTTCCGGATCCCGTTGCCGTCAGTACGGTTGCAACGGGGCCCGGCATCCTCCACATGAATGCGTGCAGCGCACACATGCATCTTACCATCTAGCAATACCTCCGCAAGCCTCCATGATGCTCCAGATGCTCGGCGGAGCATCGCACAGGCACTGTATGTGCCATATGTATGCGTGGAAGCGCCGAAGGGTTTAAAGACAGGTAAGGAGTGTGGGAGGGCGGGCAGGGCCTCTGGAGCATCGTACCGGAACAGTACTCGGTGCTCCGGGCAGGCTCCGGTACGCCTGTACTGGGGCGTACCGCCTGCAACCCACCACTGCTTTATAGAATAATATGTGTATACGAACTGTCATTGCTAGTTGCAATGTATAATGGAAAATATATTTGCATACTAATGATTCCTTTAAGCATCTTAAGAAATAAAATGGCAGCACATAAATATGTCTATACTGAATGAAAATACTAATGAAAATTCCTTATATTCCAACTTTGGATTCAGTCCCTAAAAGCTACTTATGATCTAATTTTCATCTCTAGTAGAAATAATAGTTTATAAAAATCTAAAGTTTATATCTTCTCAAAAACTACAAAAACCCCTTATGTAAGGTTAAAACCTCAGAACCTACTAAAAAAAGGTCAATTGGGATTATAAATGTCGCACCCTGATTTTGTCATTCTCGGCTTTGTCTTCAAGATCTTCATCAAACTCTTTCTGGGGATAAAATTCAATTCCATTGACTTCTAGTTCCTTACGGACCTGGTTAAAAAAAAAATTCAGGCTGAAAAGTTTATGCAAGCATATAGCATTTCTGACCCAATTCAGAAAAACATCTGGATTGTGTGGTTTGCTAGGTGCTTTCCCAAGGGAGACTCACCCTCTGTTTGAACTCAATCTTTTCTTCCAGAGTCATGGTGTCTGCCTTGGCAATAACTGGAATAATATTTACCATTTTGCTCAAATGTTTCATAAATTCCATATCCAAAGGTCGTAAACTGCAGGAAAAAGATGATTAGACAATTATGAAGAAAAGCACCTTATGCTTATATCAATTTAATAATAATTAATAAAATTAATTCCTCTAATGTATTTAGTTCCAGTTTGGAAGGTGGGGGATAAGATACAGGAAACTACCATGTTTCCCCAAAAATAAGACAGGGTCTTATTTTCTTTTGACCCCAAAATAAGAGCTTAGCCTTATTTTCAGGGTGGTCTTATTATTTTTGAAGTGCAGGAGGCGGTAAGCGTGGTCACCCATGGCTGCTGCTGTGTTTAAATATTTTTGGGGAGGGCTTATTTTAGCCCGTGTGCTCAAAAGCCCAATTGGTCTTATTATCCAGGGAAGTCTTATTTTGGGGAAAACAGGGTAGCTTATCTGTGACTCCAGACCATTTCTTATTAATTTATGGGCATCAAGAACACACTTTGACTGGCAGAGAAAGGAAAAAAATAAATTCTAAGCTTAAAAGCTTCAAGGAATTGAAAATAAGCAAGAGAAAACCTCAAGCACCTTGAGGTAAAGTGCTAAATATGATTACATAAGTGCCTGTTTTGCCAAGTACAATTCTTGTTGGCAATCATAACTGATAGCAGTTACTAAAGACTACAGATAGAGCTGGTAAAGTAATTACATCTGTGTGATCACACATATTAATACATTTATACATATTAAATATCTAGAAACATTGTGTTCACCTACAGTACACTTGAATTTTGAAATTTTCATATATGAGCCAGCCTTAAAAATATTCTGTCCTGGAAAATTGCACATAATAATTATAATGAATAGGAATAGCTCTTCTAGCTCTTCATATGCATAATTAAGTATAGAGATGCAACATATCTCAAACATGGATTTTACTTCGACTGAAGGTTACCACTTTCTTTTTTTCACCTTTGGAAGAAATATTACCACGAAATCTGTGCTGACCTAGAAGTCTTAGCTGGCTGCGAATGTTACAGGGGTAATTTATTCTTGCATCCTGTCAGTCCCAAGAGAGTATTTTTTCTCCATTAATAAAACCTATCAGTGACAGTTTCCCCCCTCCTCATCTTATGGACCAGCCCCAGAACTAGGTGAAATACATACGAGTGGCCTGTGGGAGAGATAAAGTAGAGGCAACAGTGGACTCTTGTATCTGGGATTCGTTTCTTTCTGGCAATATTCACCTCTTCCTTCAGGAATTTCTCATATTGCTCATTGATGTATTTTTCAATGGGCTCCCAGCTAAGCAAGCAGAAGAGAAGAAGCAGATAGACAGTCTTTCATTTCATATTCTGACAGGCGCTAATAGGTTTTGGAGAGGAAACAAACCACAGGCAATTTTATAAGACCAAAACAATTTTGGCAAGGTCCATTTTATAGCCTAATAATCTGACATTCTCATTTAACTAATATTACAAAATGAAATTGGGATCCTGCTAATATGATTTCAGATTTAGATTTTAGAATCTCTGTATTTTGTAATGTGTCACCAGATTTGCCCAATTATAACAAATTACTGAGGTACTTTATATATCATGTATGGAACAGAATATAGTAGATCATGCTTTATGAGCAACAAAACAAAACAAATAATGTAGCATGAAAAGTAGTTGGATAATTTTATAGGTCATGGAATAAATATCTATTTGAAATTGCTAAAACGGCTAAAATGTACTAATGCTAAATTTATTTTCTGTATGTTCTCTGAAATTATTTGTGATATTTTCATGTATTTTAAGATTGAAATTCAAAATTGCTTTAATAGCTTGGGGCTCTGGAGTAACATATGTTTTTCATATTGAAGTAGGGTCCTTTATGCAGCATGTCCAATTGGTCATTTAGCAATGCAATAAGCATAATGATGCTTATGGTGGTAGAACTTTTCCTCAAAAATACTAAGTCTTTAAGTCACTTCAACTTTAAAATATAGCAATTTCCCAACTGCTCTTCATATTGGCAGCATATTAATCCACACTGAAGGGATTTATAATTCCACTAGTGTGACCACTTAGGAGTAAATTAACCTACTGTGATCAGTAAATCAGTTGTTAAAAATAATTTACCCAATATGAAATCACCGATAGTCCTTGACTTACAACCACTATTGGGACTGGACTTAATTTTATGACATTTTACTGTGGTTCTTAAATAAAACATGGCCATTAAGCAAATCTAGCTCCTCCATTTAGTCAGCTGAGAAGGTTGCAAATCATGATTGTGCCCACAGGATGCCACAACCATTGTTAATGCCAGCTGGTTGCCAAGTGCCTGAATTGTAATCATGTGACTGCAGGGGTGGTGCAACCAGTGGTGGGATTCAGCCAGTTTGCACCTATTCAGGAAAACAGGTTGTTAACTTTCTAAGCAGTTCAGAGAACCGGCTGCTGGAAGAAATCTCATTTTGTTTTTTTCCACTTTACAGGGCTAAGGAAGGCAGGAAGGAAACATTCTGATGTTGTTTCTAGCCTAATCTTTATTGCCCTGCTTACAGAAACGGCCTCTTAACCCTTATTACATTGTAACAGCTAAGGCAAAGCGCCCATCGACGTGAGTGATGTTGAGTTGGTCATGATCACCATCACATGACACTGAGCCCCACCTACCCAGCTGGTCATTAGAGCAGAGAACTGGTTATTAAATTATTTGAATCCCACCACTGGGTGCAACAGTTTTAATTTTGAGAATAGGTTGTAAATCACTTTTTCGGAAAGCATAACATTGAACCATTGTTAAATGAACTCTCATAGGTCAAGGACTATCTGTGTTAAAACTTTCCTATTGGCATTTGTTTAGTAAATGTCATCATATCATCAAAACTATAGTTTGGAGTAATTTGGAGTACAAGGCAGATACTATATTTCTGTATGCTATTTCTGAAAATATTTGTGTCTGTCTGTGCCTGCTAATCAGAATTTGCAAATGAGAATTCTACTATATTTAAAGTCTGCCCACTTCTCTACTTACATGAGGAGGAAATGAAAGTTGGATTGAAACAGAAAATCAGTGAAAAATGAAAATACTGACCAATTTTCATTGTTGATCTGGTCACCAAATCCAGGAGTGTCAATAACCGTCAGCTTCATTTTGACACCACATTCTTCAATAACTGGGGGGGGGGATGTTGCTGTTACTCATTTTCAAAATATACATCTCTCTCTCTCCCCCTCTCTCTCTCTCTCCCGTCCTCCCTCTCACACACACACTTTTATTTATGTACATACGGACAGTCTATCTCTTCACACCTATAATATGTATAAAATTGTATGCAGCTAGGCAAACCCTCCCATACATACATACACAATAACAATCAGTTGGTTTCCAAAATAATATTGAGGGACCAATTTCAGTGTTTTGATATATTCAGGTAGGATTATGCTTGAATAATACTGTACATTCCCGAATATGTCCTGCAAGGGTGGGTGGAATAAGTAACAGGGATGGTATACTAGACTGAACCAACTTTTCAGAGATGTATAAATTAGGTCTTTTGGATATATCAGTGCTTCCAAAGCTTCTATAAAACTGGCCTGATTTTCCATTATGGCCTAGACTAGTGGTGGCGAAACTTTTTGGCACGGAGTGCCCAAACCAGAATGCCTGCTAGAGGCCTGGAAACTTGAAGAACAGCTGATGTTCCTGTGTGCTGGAGCCCCAGAAACCCGAAGACCAGCTGGCTGGTGTGCATGCCAGCACCGGTCACCTGGTCTTCTGGTTTCCGGCATGCACATTTGCACCAGCCAGCTGATCTTCACGTGTGCTGGAAACCCGAAGACCAGGTGGCTGGTGTGTGCATGCACACTGGTCAGCTGGTCTTTGGGTTTCCAGGGCTCTGGCATGCACGAAGATCAGCTGGCTGGCATGCATGGACGTGCCAGAAACCAGAAGAGCAGCCGACAATGGTGCACATGCCCCCAAAGAAGGCTCTCTGTGCCACCACTGGCATGCTTACCGTCGAGGTTTCCTAGTGTATAATAATTACACCATTGTGATTAATGTATAGTGTAGGCACTTACACAAATGAAACAATGGCGTGTCAGTAACACTAGTTGACATACAACATTTTGTATAGAATAACAGAAAATTTAGTGATGATAATAGAGCATAAAAGGCAGATATAGATGGTAAAGTTTTGCATATACTGCATATACTCTTTACAGAAGCAGCCATACATATTCAAACCTGTGACTACAGAATGGAATCAAATGTAATATACCCATCTGTGTTACTTAAGAAATGGGAGCCAAGAGGTGAGCCAGTATCACAGCATCTCTGTCCCTTACATTATTATATTTCCTTTATGTTAATAACACAGGAAGTATGGTTGCTTTACTTAGAGTTTCATGTTATTGGTAATTGAGCAAGGGAAGTGAGTGCAGTGAGGTCTCCTTTTGTCAAGTTAGGTGGGTTGCTTTTCACATTTTAAAATTCTGTCATTGCATATCTACCCCAGGAAAACTACTGCTTTGTCTGTCAGACTACCAGCCAATTTTGAATCTATTTAGCCTGGCATTTCCCCTGGAACTGGCCCTTCATCTATTGTTACAACTAATATACAGAATACAGAAATAATCATTTTTAAAAATTAGCTGAGCGCCTCACCCTCTAGAACTGGAATAACACAACAAATTCTTTCAGATTCTTGTCATTCTCCTGGGAGACAGAGCCCAAGTTACTGGATGAAGAAAACGCAAAGAGTTCTATTTCAGTCCCTTCTTTTGAAAGCCCTGCTGCTCTGACCCTAATTCCTTTTGTAGACAATAAAGAAACGGCTTAAAAGCCTGGCACATTAAACCACAGATTATTTGCATTCAAGGAAGAACTGGCTTTTACCATGCCCAATAGCCTTGATCTCCACAGTCTTGGGGATCTTCTCCTCACGGTTCCAGCCTGAAGATTTCCTGCTTACTTGGGATTTGAACAGGGTGTTTACAAGTGTTGATTTTCCAAGTCCACTTTGGCCTAGGGGAAATGACATGCAAACAATACAAAATTGGTATTTGCCTAGTATAAATTGCTACTGTATTTTTTTTGTTTATTACTAGCTGACCAGGCGGGGTCTGGGTTGCAGCCGGAAGGGGGGGCGGGGTGAAATGGGAGGCAGTGGCCAAGCGGGTGGGAAAACGGCGGGAGAGCGGGCAGGTGTCCGAGACTGGCCTGGTTTCTAATGCTCCATCCGGCATGGGAAGAGGTGGCGAGCGGTAAAGAAAGTGAGCCCTGGGCCGGCATCCCTGCCTCTTTCCTCCAAGAGCCACGGTGGCGGAAAAAGCAAGGCTTCTTTGCCAGCCTCCCAGCTAGCAAAACAGAAATTTTCACCGGTTCTGTGGGTGTGGCTAGGTGGAGTGGGCACACAACTGAGTGGGTGTGGACGTG